>NW_024879664.1:45000-50000 GCF_900700415.2 Clupea harengus | reverse complement strand
ATGTGTCTGCAAATTAATAATGCTAATCAAATAGACACAACCAAGAATCACATATGAGATGAAGAGGATGCTTCTTTTTCCTGTGCACTATTGTTCAGTGAGTTCTAGTTTTGGTAAGTGTCTTTTAAGGGCAACAATTATGAAACCAAACAGAAACACACCCTAAGCAGGCCATTCAGCGTGTCACACGGGGCCATAGTTTCAGGTACCCAGTATTAGACAGTACAAGGTATTACAGCAAGAGAGACTGAATACAGACTGATTTCCTGTCAGATGATGTAAGCTGTGCTCTGTAAAAGGGGGGTGGGGGGTCTTTTGTTAAGGGTGGGATTTACCTCAGCGGGTTTCGTCGTGTGCGTATGTGTGTGTGGAGGGTTTCGCCTGATTTCCCCCTCCTCCGCTGTGGCCTCAGGTTATTGCTTGTTTGGCCTATAGGTGGCGCTTGCATTCTTTAAGATCTGTGTTGAAATAGCCTGAAATGGGGTTGGCTAATCATTTTGTGTGTTTTGGTCGTCTTGACAATTGTGATGCAGTTAGAATAGTGTAATATGGTGATATCTATTTTTATTTTTCGAAAAAGGAAGCGCAAGAGTCAGAGAAGTATCCCAGTACTTGTGACACAGGTAACACCTGTAGGCTATATATCAGTGAATGGATTATAACAGACTTTTGTGTACAAAAAAGTTTAGTCAATTAATATAGACCCATGAGAGATTCACTGTGCGCACCACGTAGAGGCATCTTACATCTCTGATTTCACTGGAGTATTTGCTGCTCTAACTTGAAACCAAAAGGAGAAGTGTGAAATGCGGTCTAGTGATGCCAACCAAATGCTGCAGGTGGAAAAGTATGATAGAGAGCTTGGCTTATCTACAGTGCAGGAGTGTTGACTCTGTAATAGTAATGTTGAGGGGAGATGTAAACACATGAAACAATATATTATTTGTAGGCGTAGTCTGCAGAAGGCCTACCTGTACCGGTAGTAGCCTACCTACAATGTAGTAAGCCTATGCAGCACAATATAATGTCTAGATCAAATATGCTTTAACATCCACAACATTAAGGTCATTATAAAAGCAAGATAAATCCTGAAGGTTTCAGGGACCTGGAAGATGCCATGCAGTGTAGATTATTGACTTATTTAGACCTGAAATTACTCTAACTCTAGGTCAGTGGTTGCAAAAGTGTGGGTCGGCTCCCCAGGAGGGCTCAGTTATAGCAAAGGGGGTTAAAAAACGGAATGACAACCCTAATCATCCAACTAGTGGTCATATTAAAGTATGACAGTGCCCTTACAGCATAGTAGCCTGGAACTAATCTATTTGTTAGAGCCAAGCTATTTTGTACTTAATATAATATGGTCAGGGACAACTATTTGCCTATGTGTAAGAGGAATAGCTAGCTAGCCTAATTAGGCTATTAGTGCAACAGACATTCGCCTAACATATCTAAATCCAAAGAATAGAACAAATGTACATTGCCAATCATAAAACCACATTTGAATCCGTTGTAAACAAGAGTCTTATATATATATAAAAAAATTGTTTAACTGATTGATAAAATGAAATTGAAAATGTTAACTGTACAAATGTGGAAACAAGGTTAAAGAAAATCTAACGCAACCACTGACAAACATCTGATTTATTAAATGTTTAAACTGATTGATAAAATTAAATTGGGGGGCACTTTTTTCTCATTGTCAAATGGGAGACCTGTCATGAAAAGGTTTGGAAACACTGCTCTAGGTTGATTTTCTACAGATGTATACAATATGTATGTAATTCAATGTTTATTCCTCACAACCTAGAAGGATTTGTGGAGTCAATGGATTGAACCATTTCAACCTCGAAAAGGAAGTCTGTATCCCACCCTTTCGGAGAGAGTGGTACATTCCAACGATGTTGTTAAGCGCACCATCACAATGCAACTGAAAACTTTGAGATGATGGAAGTAAGCTATCGATAGGTAGTGTAATAGAAGTGGTACCACGGAGTACGGTCTGTAGAAGATGTAAATTACCGAGAACTGGAATTTTGCAGGTCTTTTCAGCAAAGAAACATGCTGGTGACTACAGTAAGACGTTACGTCTACATGGAGGCGGTAAAAGTAGAAGTAATTGCAGTCTGGTGTCAACCTACTGATGCTAGTCAACTCGTATAACTTATTGAAATCCTCTGGCTAGCGTTAACGTTAGCTCTAAACCCAGCACAGTCGCAGCAAACTGTAACGTTAGCTGGCTCAAAACAGTTATCGTCATGAAACGCTGGGTTAAAACAGTGTTCGTTTTTGCTCTCCTTATGTTCGTCACACGACCAAGAGGGGACAACTCTCCTGTTGTCTTCGTATAGGATTTTTTTTTCTTTTCTTGGGTTATCGGAACATCTCCACAATGTCTGATTCCAAGTAACTGGACTGCATTGCCAAGTCACAAACTCATTTTGTATGGGGGCAATGCTGAAAGCGATCAAAAAAAGGTAAAGGCTAAGTTAATATAACGGCTATGTATTATTTCGTGAACTGCTGTTTCATATGCTGAAATAACTGTAACGTTAGCCACCTTGCAACTGGGTTTTATGCTTATCAACATTTGCTTTATAACAAACAAGTGGTCTCTCTGAACCAGTCAACCTTTACAACTGGTCTGCTGGCTAACGCCAACTGTTAACTCACCGCCTCGTTCCGCCGATGTTGTCTTTGTGTGAACTATACGAAGTTTAACGTTAGATGTAAACCAAGCAATTATGTAGCTACTAAACACATAGTTTAATCGAGGCGGTTGTCTTTGAACGTGCTGCAACAACGTGATTGTGTTTCTCTCATCCCTAATGTTATGAGGTTTTGGTCTGTTCTTTTGTGGACTTGTGAAGCCATGTGGACAGAGGAGATGTGCTGTTTGTGTGTGCAGAATGAGTGAAGGCTGCGGAGGCTTGCTTGTTTCAGGCGAGATGATGTCGTGGCTAATCAAATAACCATAAACAAGCATAAAATATGAGATGAAGAGGGTACTTTATTTTCCTGTGCACTGTTGTTCCGAGACTTCTAGTATTGACATGTGTCCAGGATCATTGTCGTTTGTTCGGAGCGGATATGTTGCAAAATTCGATTAAAAATCGAATCCACCCTGTCCACAGAACTTGTAGAATAGAAGTTACCAATATTCCACACCTAAATTGTAATTACAGCTATCAGTCAGCCTGCATCCTACTCCGTGAAGACTTGTGGATCAGTCAGGGTGATTCCTGTTGGCCATGGTTTGGGCTTAATCTGTGCTCGGGGTATGTTCATATGCTCCACAATCTGAGGAACAGTACGGCGGCTCCTCCCTTTGCTTTTCAAAAACATTGTTTACGTCTTGAATGTGATCTCTTTTTTTGGGTACAGATGTAGCCCTGTGGCACATGTGGTCGTTGCCATAGCCCACTGTGCGTGCGTGTGTGTGTGTGTGTGTGTGTGTGTGTGTGTGTGTGTGTGTGTGTGTGTGCGTGGGTAAGGACAGGCTGTCATTGACTCCCTGGACATCCGTAGGTCCAGCTAATGCGGCCATGAACGGTTGAACTGTGCCCTTTCTTTTGCTTGATAGATAGGGAAGTAACCATAATCTCCATTAACCTCTCCAAGCCTTTGGCTGCTGCACTGGCCACTGGCAGGGAGGCAGGTTGGGATGTTCCTAGTGTGCCCGCCTGCTGGGTCTTGGGGCGCAGGAAAGCATGTTGACACAGACACCTTGCAGATAACAGCAGGCTGAGCGATGGTGTCAGTTTAGAATTAATAAAATCTTAAACTTTTTGGCGCCCCCAAAAATTGTTTAGTGGTTTCACATCCAGCATGACAGCAAATAGGGGCAAATGTCTTGTATTTGGCAGACACAAAGAGACTTGCAAAGGCATCCTGCAGTGGTCAGGAATCGAACCCGGGTCGACCGGTTAGATTGCACCACAAGCAATCAAGGCTGCAGTAACGACTATTAGTAAGGTGTCCCAAATATATCGGTGTGTAAAATAGTTAGGAAGAGAAGTTAAGAAAGTAAAGAAAAAAAACGCTACTCTGTTGTCTCACAGGGAATCCCCAGTCTGGGGCAAGCACTGTTATACAGCCCGCAAACAGGGTCCTCAGTCTGCGGTAGTCTGTAATAATGCTGTTCCAAGGTTCGAAATGGGCTCTTCAGTGAGGGATCGAAATGGGCTCTTCAGTTAGCGCTGTTCTGTAGCCCTAAGCGGGATCCTTCATTTGGGGGGGGTTGTAGTGTTGTTCTGTATGTTTTGCTTCATCCTCACTCTGTCCATCCCGGGCTCCCAAAATCAACTGTCCTCCATCCCGTAGCTGCAGCGAGACATTTTGAGTTCAGAGTCATATTTTAGGCGGCAAAGACCATAACAAACATGAGGGGGGTTTCCAATTAAATGTGCTCAGATCTGGCCACAGACCATTAATTAGTGTGTGTTATTAAGGCTGACCCCGAAACACTGGTCCCGCTGTGTCGTGTGCTCGTGCTCACTGGTCTCACAGCAGGTCAGTCTTTCCAGCAGCGTCCAGCAGCTGCGTGTGAGGAGCAGGGGATTAGTGTGCTCGAGGGACACGAACGCCAGCGGAACAGCCTGTCCCCTGAAGCTGCTGTGAAGTAAAAACACGACGCAGGCATGGTTCTCGACGCCAGGCGCCACGCAATGCTGAGTATGGGACGGGATACTTAAGAGAACAGCGCAGGGCCTGTTTTTGATGCGTCTCTGTCCAACATGAGCAGTGACACGGCCGCCGTCTTACGTTGTGTGATGGATGTTTGTTTCTCTTTTGTTGTTTGCAGTTGCCGTAGCAGCAACAGGAAGAGCCTGGGAGTGGGGACACCGTCACCCACGCTGTCCCGTCCCCTGTCCCCTCTCTCCGTCCACACAGGTAAGGCACTCCTGAAGGCCACGCGTTGCCATCATGTCATTAACAACAACACCCTTCACAGTGCAGCAGCATCACATGACCTCATCAGTCAATCACCCTGTAGAGTCAAC
>NW_024879664.1:32500-40000 GCF_900700415.2 Clupea harengus | reverse complement strand
TTCTGTCTTTCTCTCTTTCTTTCTATTTCTCTCTCTCTCTCTTTCAGAGCGGAAGGACGGAGATGGTCACTGGCATCTCTCCCCTCGTCGGGCTACGGCACCAACCCCCCCAGCTCTACAGTCTCAGTAAGACACACACACACACACACACACACACACACACACACACACACACACACATATAGCCCTGCCAAACACACACGTACACATGTGGACATACACTACACTACAACACACACACACAGCCCTGCCAAACACACACACACGTACACATGTGGACACACACTAGAACACACACAGAAAGAGCCCTGCCAAACACACACACGTACACATGTGGTACAGAAGCGACGGCATTTAGCACCGCTCATGTGTGTGGTGCATAAGGTCACATTAAAAGATCAGCTGAGGAGTGACCCACTCGGGTTACAGTGTGAAGGCTGATGTGTGTAGGTTGTGCTGTAACATGATTTGAATAAGCAGTGACATCTGACCCCCCCCCCCCCCCCCAGCCTTGACTGGGTACACAACCCCCCACCCCACCCTGGGAACATTTATGAGCCGTTAAACCGAACGGGACAGACTGTGACAGAACATGACCTGATGTTGTGTGATGGGTGGGTGAATTAATGAATGGGCGGATGAATGGATGAATGGATGGATGAATGGATGAATGGTGGCAGCTCCAGGTGGTGTGACGGAAGGCGGAGAGACAAGGCTTTGTGTGACGAGCTGTTAGAACTGTTTTTATGAGGTCAGGGTCTCACACACACACAAACACACACACTCTGCAGGGCTGGAGAACAGCACAGTAACAATGGCCTCCTCTGTGATGTGTGTGTGTGTGTGTGAGTGAGTATGGATGTGCGAGAGTGAGTGGGGATGTCGCAGCTGATGTTCTGGCTTTTGTTCTCTGTTTGTGACACGTGAACCGGAAAAGAAAGACGAGGCCCTGGTCCTTATAAATGTGTGTGTGTGTGCCCTGTGAACACAAACGCGGTCCGAATTGTTATGTAAATGTTCCTCGCCAAGTCACTGAGCAACTCCTGCTGCCTGTGTGTTCAGCCACAATAGGACCTCCTTTGACTGGCTGTGTGTGTGTGTGTGCCATTAATGTGGATACTATGGTTTATTCTGTACTCTAACATAATGGTTTGTGTGTGTGTGTTTATTTGTGTGTGTGTGAATCTGTGTGTGAGTGACCGGTAGGGCTGAACGATTTGGGAAAATAATCGAATTGCGATTTTTATTTTTTTTCCCTAATATTGCGATTGCGATTTAATATGCGATTTTTTTCCCCCCAACAAAACGTAATGAATGATTTAAATATGACCAATACAATATTATTATTATTTATTTATTTTGGATTTTTTTAGACCACGTTGTAATCGCGCAGGTTGCGGTTAGAAAATCGCGCTTTATCATATTGCGTTTTTATCGCAAATGCAATTAATCGTTCAGCCCTAGTGACCGGATGTTCTCTCCTGCCCAGTCGTCATCCTCATCTCAGGAGCGATTTCACCAGCTTCTGTGCATGAGTGAGTGAGTGAGTGAGTGAGTGAGTGAGTGAGTGAGTGAGTGAGTGAGTGAGTGAGTGAGTGAGTGAGTGAGTGAGTGAGTGAGTGAGTGAGTGAGTGAGTGAGTGAGTGAGTGAGTGAGTGTGTGTGTGTGTATCTGTGAATCTTCGTGTAAGTGACCTGTTGTTCTCCCCCCCAGTCGTCGTCCTCGTCTCAGGAGCGACTTCACCAGCTTCCCTACCAGCCCACGCAGGACGAGCTCCACTTTCTGTTCAAGCACTTCCGCAGCTCAGAGAGTGTGACGGACGAGGACGGCCGCCCCTCCCCAGCCATGCGTCCACGCTCACGCAGTCTTAGGTAACACACACACACACACACACACACACCACACACACACACACACACCACACACACACACACACACACCACACACACACCACACACACACACACCACACACACACACACACACACACACCACACACACACACACACACACACCACACACACACACACCACACACACACACACCACACACACACACACCACACACACACACACCACACACACTCACACCACACACACACACACCACACACACTCACACCACACACACACACACACAAACCACACCTCTTTGTCCTTAGTCTGCCTCTCACTTGTCGTACAGGCTCAGATACACCCTCTTGTACTCCTCATCCTCCTCCTCATCCTCATAACGCCATGACCTATGATGCACTCTGTTAGCCTACACAGGATCAGTACCACACGTGGACCAGGTCCGCTTCTGTCTTCCTCCGCCGCACCCACTCACTCCCTCTTGTGTGTGTGTGTGTGTGTGTGTGTGTGTGTGTGTGTGTGTGTGTGTGTGTGTGTGTGTGTGTGTGTGTGTGTGTGTGTGTGCCCACCCTCTGGCCAGATGCCATTAAAGCCCAATAGAGACTGCATTATACCGCGGAGCTCTTTGCACGGCGTGAGCGATCAGTCTTTACTGTGCTACACCACAGAGCTGTGTACACTGCAGAGCTGTGTCCCTGTGTGTTGGATCACAGAGACGACTCCACTGTGTGTGTGTGTCTGTGTGTGTTGGATCACAGAGACGACTCCACTATGTGTGTGTGTGTGTGTGTGTGTGTGTCTGGTGTGTTGAGAGACGACTCCACTGTGTTGAAGCCCAGTCTGTGCTGTGCAGTCTGCAGTGATCCACTGAAAGTGCGTGTTGTGAGAGTGGCACACACCCTGTTTACCCTCGGTCGCTCACTCACTCACACAGACACACACACACACACACACACACGCACGCACTTGGACCTCCTTCTGTTTCCTGTGTGTGTCCTATCGGTGGGTGAGTCAGGCGAGTGAGTGTTCCTGCGGCCCAGCTGCCATGGCTATCAGCTGGGTCACCCAGTGTTCCGCGCTCAGACTGGGCAGCTCTGGGCCGGGAGCACGCACATGCGCACGCGCACGCGCGCACACAAACCGATTTGAGATGAAACACTGCTGCACCAGGGGAGTGATGGAGAGAGAGAGAGAGAGAGAGAGATGGGGAGAAAGATTAACCGAGAGTGAGAGAGGGGGGGTGAGTGGGCGTGTAGTACTGATAGAGAGTGAGCAGTGGAAAAGAAACAAAAAGATGTGATTGTGCACAGGCAGGGAGGAAGAGAGAGGGAGAACTAAAAAGATGTGATGGTGCACAGACAGGGAAGAAGAGAGAGCGGGTGAAAGATGGTAGGATGGTTGTAGGAGTGAAAAAGATATAATAAAACAGATATGGAGAGACATACAGTAGATGAAGGAAGAGAGTAGGAGAGGAGGAGGAGAAAGAGGAAATGGACAAATGGAGAAAGAAGAAAAAAACAGAGAGAAGAGGAGGAATGGCAGGCCCAGCGGGAACACGCGGACGTGTGTGTGCGCGTGTGTGTGTGTGTGTGTGTGTGTGTGTGTGTGTGTGTGTGTGTGTGTGTGTGGCCTGCAATGCGTGGGTGAGGTGCTGAGCAATGCTGGGGCTGACTGGGGAGGGAGGGGTTGCAGGAGGGTGGAGAAGAAGATGAGATGAGAGGAGGTGGAGAGAAGACAAGAAAATGGAACAGAATGATGATGATGATGATGATGATGATGATGATGATGATGATGATGATGAGGAGGAGGAGGAGGAGGAGGAGGAGGAGGAGGAGGAGAGGAGAGGGGAGGGAAAAAGAGGAGGTGAGAGGTAAAGAAAAAGACAGGATGGCTGGTTAAGAAAAAGAGAAAATGAGAGGAAGTGAGGAGGTGAGCAGCTGTGCCCTGCTACACCTCCACTGGCCATTTAAGGATCTGGAGGTGGAGAAGGAGAAGGCTAGCACCGACGAGAGAGAGAGAGAGAGAGAGAGAGAGAGAGAGAGAGAGAGAGAGAGAGAGAGAGAGAGAGAGAGAGAGAGAGAGAGAGAGAGAGAGAGAGAGAGAGAGAGAGAGAGAGAGAGAGAGAGAGAGAGAGAGAGAGAGAGAGAGAGAGAGAGAGAGGGGCGCGCGCTTGCACTGCCGCCTCACAGCAAAAAGGTCCTGGGTTCGATTCCCGCATGGGGCGCTGTTGGTCCTGGGGGGGTAGGTTCTCCCCAGGCCTTCAGTGCTCAGGTGGGCTATCTCCCGGGCCTTTCTGTGTGGAGTTTGCATGTTCTCCCCGTGTTCACAAGGGGTTTCCTCCACTAAGAACCCCAACAGAAAAACATGCAGGAGACGGAACTGTCCGGCCTCCTCCCCTCCGTGCCTCCGTGTGGGCGGATGGATGATGAGCCTGACTTTGCCTGCAGCGGCAGCACACATCTACAGCGCGGCTCGAGCCGAAAGATGAGACAGAAAAACACACGCGACCCACCACACTTTAGCCTCCTCTCCTGTCTTCCACAGCACTGTGAATCGCTCTGTGTGTACGAGTGTTACAGGCTGCCTGTAAAACAAGCACGGCCTCTTCCGTTACCTGAGTATCATCCTTGTTCTTCAAGCTTGTCTTGTGCCCGTTACCTGAGTATCATCCTTGTTGCGGTGCCAAGCTTGTCTCGTGCCCGTTGGCACTGCACCCTCTCCACTGAGCCCCAAACAGCCAAGCCCTGCGCCCATTACAGCCCAGAATAGCCCCATGTTTGGACCACAGCTAAGATATGCATCTAACCTCTCTCCTCCTCTCTTCACCTCTCCTCTCTTCACCGCTCTCCTATTTTCTTTTCTCCTCTCCACTCTTCCCTTCTTGTCTCTTCCTCTCTCCTCTCTTCTCTTCTTCTCTCTTCCTCTCCTCTCCTCTCTGCAGCCCTGGCCGAACAAGCGGCTCATTTGACAATGAGATCATCATGATGAACCATGTTTACAAGGAGCGTTTCCCAAAGGTGAGTCATCCTCAGGTCTCTGGTACCCTCATTATGCAGCTGGACATTTCAACACAGTTGTCAATAGCAACAAGCAACAATAGCAACAACAACAAAAAAGTGTGTGTAAAACAAAAAAAACATGGATCCCACACTGCATTGTGCATGTCTATTTGTTTGTGTGTGTGTCGTTGGAACGACTGTTTCCGTATGTCTGTTTGTTTTTCTGCTGTGTGTGTGAATCTCGCTGTGTGCGGTCTGTGACTGTCTAGCTGTGTTTGTGTCTGTGGTGGTGTGTGTGTGTGTGTGGGGTGGTATATGTGTCTGTCTGTCTAATGGTGCGTGTGTGTGTGTGTGTGTGTGTTTCTGTCCCACACTGCTCATGTGTGTGTGTGTGTGTTTCTGTCCCACGCTGCTCGTGTGTGTGTGTGTGTGTGTGTTTCTATCCCACGGTCCTCGTGTGTGTGTGTGTGTGTGTGTGTGTGTGTGTGTGTGTGTGTGTGTGTGTGTGTGTGTGTGTGTGTGTGTGTGTGTGTGTGTGTGTGTGTGTGTGTGTGTGTGTGTGTGTGTTTCTGTCCCACGCTGCTCATGTGTGTGTGATTGTGTGTTTCTGTCCCACGCTGCTCATGTGTGTGTGATTTGTTTGTGTGTGTGTGTGTGTGTGTTTCTGTCCCATGGTGTTCATGTGTGTGTGATTGTGTGCCAGGCCAGGGTGCAGATGGAGCATCGTCTGCGGGACGTGGTGACCCAGTGCTCCCCGGACAGCTCGCTGCCTCTGGGGGACGGCGTGCTGAGCTTCATCCAGCACCAGCTGGTGGAGCTGGCCAGGGACTGCCTGGACAAGTCCCACAAGGGCCTGGTCACCTCGCGCTACTTCATGGAGCTGCAGGAGAAGCTGGACAAGCTGCTGCATGAGGTGGGCCTCTACGCCACATCACATACACACTCCTGAGGAGAAGAGACTGCTTAGACCTATAAACATCACACACACACACACACACACACACACACACACACACACATACATATAAACACAAACATGTACCTATAAACATATACACACATGGGGGATGGAGGGCTATAAGCCTATGACATGGCTATATGCTGTGAATGCTATAGGCCTATGCTGCATCATTGACATGGCTAACTGCTGTGAATGCTATAGGCCTATGCAGCATCATTGACATGGCTAACTGCTGTGAATGCTAAGTGAACTGATTTTTAGGTGGAACATAGCGGTGACATCACTGGAAGGTCTGGTTGGTGTGCAGCAGAGCAGATTTGAGTTTCTTTCCTCGCTAGTTTGTGCTCACCGGAAAATGGATGAAGTGTGTGTTTTGGCTGTGTGTGTATTGGCTGTGTGTGTGTATGTGTTTCTGCTGATGGAAAGCACCCGGCTTGTTGACTCTTGTGGGTGACAATTTGTGGGCTCATTCTCCACTGTGGGGGTGTGTGTGTGTGCGTGTGTGCGTGCGTGTGTGCAAGTGAGAGTGAGAGTGAAAGAGAGAGAGAGAGAGAAAATCAGAGAAAGGGGAAGAAAACATGCACTTTGCATTGGTGTGAGGGAGGAGAGGAAGTGGCATGGCTGACATTTCCTGCAAGCTTGTTACTGGGTCTGCAACACGTGTGTGTGTGTGTGTGTGTGTGTGTGTGTGTGTGTGTGTGTGTGTGTGTGTGTGTGTGTGTGTGTGTGTGTGTGTGTGTGTGTGACTTGAGTCTGGGTTGAGACATTGAGATATGAGTCTTGTGCAAGCAGTGCAGAAGTGTGAATGTTGCCCTGACTACACAAAGATGAGAGTTCTGCAAGTCTCCGCCTCCTGCAGAGCCTTAAAGATGTTCCGTCTGATAGAGGAATGTGGCATAGGCAGGGCCAACACGCACGCACACACGCACACACACACACACACACACACACACACACACACACACACACACACACACACACACACGTCACATGTTGGCACTGTTTTTCTCCCTGGTCACACAGATGTGTGCAGATGTGGTTGCATGGTAGCAACGCGGTGAACACTGAGTCGCTTTTGTCTGCAGTCGGGGGATGATGTGTCTGCGTTCTGCAGTCGGGGGGTGATGTGTCTGCGTTCTGCAGTCGGGGGGTGATGTGTCTGCGTTCTGCAGTCGGGGGATGATGTGTCTGCGTTCTGCAGTCGGGGGATGATGTGTCTGCGTTCTGCAGTCGGGGGTGATGAGTCTGCGTTCTGCAGTCGGGGGATGATGTGTCTGCGTTCTGCAGTCGGGGGATGATGTGTCTGCGTTCTGCAGTCGGGGGGTGATGTGTCTGCGTACATACACACGCACACAGCGAGTCTGGCACATGGACTGTTGTCGTGCAGGTGACTGTTGATTACAAGTGGCTTTATTTGGCTTCTCAGGTGTGACGTGGATCTGTGGCGGTGTACACTCACATTTGGGAGGGAGGGGTTCTACTCAGGGTTAGCCCACCACACTGTGATACAATAGCCTAATGGAAATCCCTTGCTTTCTGTGTGTGTGTGTTCTGTATGTGTGTGTTCTGTATGTGTGTGTTCTGTGTGTGTGTGTGTGTTCTCTCTGTGTGTGTGGCCTAGTGCTTGGATTGTCTCAGTGAAGATGAATGTTTTGCTGTTTTTGTGCTTGTCTTGTTATGGTGGGATGG
>NW_024879664.1:0-17500 GCF_900700415.2 Clupea harengus | reverse complement strand
CAGGGCCTCGTGCACACGGAGATGATGGAGTTACTGCTCAAGGTGGGAGGAACACCAGCGTGTAGCGTGTAGCGGGGGAGGGGGAGGGGGAGGAGGGGTAGTCCTGCATGGCTCAGGTCAGCTGGGGAGATCAGCTCCAGCCATGGCTGTGTCTGTGTCTGTACTGCATACAAACCAGACCTCTTGGAAACATTTCTAATCTCTGAGACATTAGTCTATATTTATAACCTCCCTCATATAAATAGAATAGAATTTTATTATTTGTCACATTAGACTGCCGGTATTGCAAATAGAATTGACCTCCTTCGTGTATAACTTGGAAGCCCCCACTATAGCCATCTGAAGTGGACTGTCACCATTGTGAGACTGTGTGACGTTGTGTGTGTGCGTGTTCGTGCGCAGTGTTCATATCCATATTTGGCTTTTAAGATATGGCCATATCAGCATGCAGATATTTCCAGCAGTGAGTATGTGCAGGCTAAGCACTGCAAAGTCTGTGTGTGTGTGAGACTTTGTGTATGTGTGTGACTGATCGTGTGTGTGTGTGTGAGACTTTGTGTGTGACTGACTGTGTGTGTGTGTGTGACTGACTGACTGACTGTGTGTGTGTGTGTGTGTGTGTGTGTGTGCAGGCTAAGCGCTGCACAGCCTGTGGGGATGAGCTAAGCAGTCATTTTCGCTGGTTTGCAAGTTAGAGACTGAAAATATTTTTTTGGACAGATTTTGAAACGAACAGAGGAAATGAACATGCAGCAGTGTTTGTTTTCACACTGGTGACACTTCACAGTCAAATATTCATTCAACACATGTGGTTTAGATCTTATCTGATCTGTGTTCCTCGTGTGTCTGTACCTGCACAGAGTGGCAACAAGGTGGCGCTACAGACCACTGCCCTGGAGAACACCTCCATCAAGAGGGGTCCGGCCCGTAAGGCCAGCTACAAGGGCAAGATGGCCCGCCGCAGTAAGAAGAGCAAGAAGAGGGACACCCAGGACCGGTAAGAACCAGCGTGTGTGTTTCTGTGGACAAGCTCGTCTGAATGTGTGTATGACTCATCAGGCTTTTGTGGATCGGTGTGAAACAACCCTTGATGTAGGCCAGCAGCGAGCATAACCCATCTGCAACACATTGGATTGGGAGCACACACACTTGTTCTCTTGTGATGACAGCTGATGGGGCATCACAGGATTAGAGTGATAGTCACATATTACTCATGCAAATATATGTAGCGCGAGAGTCCTGTATGGAAATTCAACACGCATGTAGTGGACGTTGTAGTGGAATTACGATTATGAATCACCCGATCAACACACTGATTATACAGTAGTGTAATTACATGATTATCATGTTTTATAATCTGGGTTATAATCTGTGATATTCGATGAGCAGAATAAAGGAAGCAGGTTCTCTGTGGGGGTCTCAGTCCTACTCCACACTCTGTAGCTGTTGATGTGATGTGGTCATCTCAAGTGAAACTGAAGCAGAGGGGACTTTTTGTTGTGTGTGTCTCCCCCTGGTGGACGATAACAGCATAGTACGGTGACAGTGTGATGTTTTGGTTTTGTGTATTGTGTAATGTTTACCTGTGTGTTTTGTGTCCTGAGGGACAGTGTGTGGGTGATTGGGTGATACTGAGTGCATGTTTCTGTGACTGGGCTGTTGTGTCCTGTTTGTGTGTGTTTTTTTTTTACCATCTATTTGTGTATATGCGGTACATATATATCCTGAAGAGTTGTTTAAGCAGAATGCCTGTATTAAGTTTTATGGTGTGTGTGTGTGTGTGTGTGTGTGTGTGTGTGTATCTATCTTTAGGCGTCGCAGCATCCTGAAGAAGCTGTCGAAGCAGAGTGGTGTTATGCACAGCAGTCGCAGCTTCTCCTCTGGTCTGCAGCACTCCGTCTCCTCCAGCGAGAGCCTCCCAGGGTCCCCCACACACAGCCTCTCTCCTGGGCCGTCCACGCCCTGCAGGAGTCCAGCTCCAGACCACCATACCACAGGTGAGATAAATACACACACACACACACACACACACACAGCCTCTCTCCTGGGCCATCCACACCGTCCTGACACACACACACACACACACACACACAACATGCAACTTGCAGACTCCACCCAGCCTGTTTTCCTATCCTATCAACTAACTCTCTCTCTCTCGCCCCCCACCCCCGACCCCAGACGCCGTCTCCCCCCAGAGCACCTCCCCCTGCTCCAGCTCTCCAAGCTCTCCTGCGGCTCACATCCGGCCCAGCTCCCTGCATGGTCTCGGCTCCAAGCTGGGCGCTCAGCGCTTCACCAAAGTGGGCCGCCGCAAGTCCACCAGCAGCATCCCGCCCTCGCCACTGGCCTGCACTTCCCCGCAGCGCTCGCCGTCGCCCCTGCCGAACATCGCCAAGGCGCTGCACTCCTCCTTCCACGGCCACACGCTGTCCCCGCCCACGCTGGTGCGGCAGGCGGTGCGTCCGCGCAGCGCAGAGCCCCCCCGCTCCCCCCTCCTCAAGCGCGTGCAGTCGGCCGAGCGCCTGCCTGGCGCCTACCACCACCACGACAGGAAGTCCTTCGCCCCGCGTCGACACACGCTGGAGGTGCCCCACGCTGAGGCTGACGCGCTGGCCGAGCTGGAGTACGACGGAGGCGGAGGTGGGGGCACCACCCGTCTGAGCCTGGGGCTGAACTACAGCGCCACCCAGAGGCTGTGGTCGTCGGCGGGCAGCACGGAGCAGCTGGTGGTGATGCGCAAGCTCAACCTGTCCGAGCGCCGCGACTCCTTCAAGAAGCAGGAGGCCGTGCAGGAGGTGAGCTTCGACGACCCTGATGAGAAACCGGCCGCGTCGGCGCACCCGAGCCCCCTGCAGCACCGTGCCGCCTGGCTGGTGGGCCGCTCGGAGTCCGGCGGGGAGGAGGAGGGGGCGATGGTGGTGCGGAGGTGCCCGCTGGTGCCGCAGATCGCCGTGCAGGGATCCGAGAGCGAGGAGCAGGAGGACTGGGTGCCCTGCTCTGATGATGAGGAAGAGGATGAGGAGGAGGAGGAGTTGCAGGAGTTGCAGGACTCCGAGCACAACACCACCGCTCGGAGTATCACTGAGGCAGCTTCGCAGCCTGGGCCTGTTGCCCTCGGCAACGTGCAGTGGGTGGTGTCCAAGGTCACTCCCCCCAGCCCCAGTAGAGGGAAGGCAAAGGAGAAATGAGGGGATGGGAAGAGGAGAAGAAAGGAGCAGTGACACGGATGGATCTCATATCAAAGACGCGGGAGTGCCGTCTTCCTGCGAGCTATATATAGCCAATAAAGGACTGACTGACTGAGCTCATGTTGCCAAACACATCATAACGAAATACATTTTGTAGTTTTGGATAGTTCTGTTCAGGGGGTGTTTTGTGTACATTTTGTAAATATGTAATGGAAAAACTTGAAGGTACACTGGCAGAACTGGCTGTTACTCTCCAAAAAAAAGCTTCTTCCAAGTCTAAAGCTCCTTCCGAGGATTAACAATATTGAGCAGCCCTGATAATTTGTACTCATTTAGGAATTTATCTGGTTTATAGACAGAGTAAAATTTTATAAGATACTTTAAATTAGAATATGTAGGGCCAACTAATGAGCTTGAAGAGAGTTTAAAAACAGATCAGTCGTACTAATAGAAATGTAGCTGAGGAAGACGAGGAGTCTCGGGCCATGTTCTGATGAGTGCATAGGTCAGGCTTGACCGTTAATGTCTGTGTAGATCATGTGATGTTCTTCAGACCTTATCAGCTGCATGCGTGTGCTTTATTTATTAATGGGCCAGCCAGGAAGCTAGTTTGGTTGTGATTCTGTAAGCCATACCCCATGGTGAAATCATGATGTTTTTTTTATTTTAATTTTTTATCTCTGTTCTTCAGTCTGTAAACTGCACAGAGACCCAAGCTACTGCACTGTGTGGGTTCTGCACAGAGACCCACGCTACTGCACTGTGTGGGTTCTGCACAGAGACCCATGCTACTGCACTGTGTGGGTTCTGCACAGAGACCCACGCTACTGCACTGTGTGGGTTCTGCACAGAGACCCACGCTACTGCACTGTGTGGGTTCTGCACAGAGACCCACGCTACTGCACTGTGTGGGTTCACGTCATCTTGTTTGCTGTGCACAGCTCACCTGAGGATTACCATGGACTTGCAACTTCTTCATGTTTCTCTCTTTTAAAAAAACAAAAAACAAACCAACAACTTAAATAGAGACCTGAAGAAATACACACACACACACACTCTCACACACACTCTCACACATACTCACACTCACACACTGTTGTAGACTGTGTTCAAGTCCGTCCAGCAGGTCCAGACTGCCTCACTCCCCCTGGTGTCAGTGTTAAAGGGACTCACGGGGTCCATGCTTTATTTTTCCAGTACTACTGTTCCCGTGTGTTTTATGCAATCCTGACCCCTGACCTCTGGCTCCTCCATCCAGCCCAGCCCAGCATGAGGCCTTGACCCTTGACCCTCTCAGCGACCTGCTTGTCTTAGCTTCCTCCGTTTTCCACGGGTTAATGTTTACATGTGGGCAAGACTGTCCTGACTGAAACTCACCATGCTTCAGGTTCTGTCCTACTGGAGGAGGGGAAGGGAAAAGAAGAGAGAGAAAGAAGGAAGGAAGGAAGGAAGGATGGAATGAAGGATGGACACGCAGTATGAAGGAACATTCAGTTCTTTTTTTTTATCCAGGGCTCCCTCTGTATCCGACTTGAAGAATCCTTTTTGTTTATCCATTTTTACCTGTATGAAGTGTTGTATATTTTGATACAAGTGTTATTTCATGGGACTTTTTAATGCATTGGTGCATTGCAGACTAACTTGAAGATGCTCCTGTGGTGGTTACATGGATTTTTATGGATGGCTGTGTTGCACTTGAGAGGGTTCAGTTTTCAGATCATGTGTGTAGGAGTTCACCATAGATATGCCAAGTCTATTTAACCAGTCTTGTAATATGTAGATAGTGCTGCTTCAGGAAGGCTTGACGGTGTCACCTTCCTCTGAGAAACGGTACTTCTATGGTAGTTCTGTGCTTCTGTTCTGTTCTCTCTCTCAATATGGATTTTTAATGTCTTTTAATGCCCACCAAGCTTTCTTTTAGATGCAATGTATTATTTAACATAGGATGTAGGATGTGAAGACTGGAACCTCCCGACTCTAAAGAAGGGAGATGTATAGTGCAGACCTGTTTCATGAGGGTTTGTCAAACATGTTTACATTATGTGGGGGCTGTCCTTCTCCCTTAAACATAAAAAAAAAGGTGATTTTGTATTTCTACTTGACAGCACAACCACTCTGTTTGATACCGCGTCACATGAGACTGCATCCTAACACTACTCTCACTTTTGAAATGTTTTTATTGTTTGTTTCTTTTCTACTGGCGCTCCATGGCCACCGTAAGCCTCTCAGCATTCGATGGATATCACCTTTCTCACTTTGGCATGCCTCATGTTCCGTTCGCTCTCCAGGATGTTTTTTGGAAGTTGCATGCAGCATGAGCACATGGCCATACACACACACAGAGACATACACAGTTGTACACGCACACACGGTTGCACGGCAGAGTGGGTAGGATGGTCCAGCCTGTTCTAGTGTTGCTTGTCTCATGTTGAACATAGGAAAGAGCTTTGAGCTCAGACATTTTTCCACGTCTTCACAGACTCATGTCGTCATTCATTTTTCTTTTTCCCCATTTGAAAGATTCTCACTTATGTTTAAGTCCACTTTTGAAGTCTTTTAAGCCGTCTCTGTGTGTCTGTTGTGAGTGGAAGAGGCATCACTGCCCTGAATAATGTGGTCCGTGATCCTCTCCAGCGTTCATCCTCGCCTCTTGTCACCTTGTGCTAGTGATCACCCTCAGCTGTCATACCTCAGTCAGAGGGGACCCGTTGCATGTTTGAACCTTAGCTTTCTCTGTTTCACCTTAAACTCCACTGGAAGATGTGTTATTTGATAAGGGTCATGTCTTTGGTGTTTGCACGTCTGAAGGGATTCATCCATGACATTTCAGTCTCACTGGGTCGCTAAAATCACAGTGACTAAGCTAAGAGTGGTCGCTAAAATCACAGTGACTAAGCTAAGCAGTCGCTCAGAGATCACCCATGTTGGCTCAGTACCTGAGGATTCAATGCTTTGTTTTGTTTGCGGCAGAATTGACTTCCAGAACAGTGCAGATTTTGTGCAAAAACGTATTTATTCTTTTTTAATTATGATTTACTGTTCATCAGTGTTTTTATAATAAACTATACCCATGGCTTTGGTATGGTGCAGACTTCCCTTTTGCCTTTGTTTATTAATTTAATTTAGCATTAGACGTTTGGTTGAGCATTGCGAACCAATCAGGGGAGTGCAGGAATAGTTTTATTGTTACTAAAATGAGTTCATTATTCCTAAATTAGTCACTTTTGTAAATTGAAAATGTACTGTTTTCCATCACATAAAATACAGATAATAAGCTCTTGACTTTACTCACTTTCTCTCTCTCTCTCTTTAATATATATATATAATAGGGGCATTGATTTCCTTTCATGCTTAGCTTCCCGTCATGAATAGTGGACCACCACCTACAAGTCAACCTGTTCAACTTTTCAAGCCTAGTCCTCGTCTCCGATCCAGTTAAAATCGCCTGTAGTCAGGGGGTCTCGTTCTGTGCACGCCTGCACACTCCCGTATCCCTCTTTCCCTTTTGGACTTGCATACGTCTTCAAGCAGTGAAAAGTAAAACAGGAAAACGGACTTCCTCTGGAAATTACAAACCACGGTAAGAATAATCTGAGGGAATAAAATGCTTTAAAGGTGGCCAAATGTAAAACGTGTTGTTTCCACTGACTTCGCTTCTTCATCTCGAACTCTCACTGCACGCTTTATTGTAATGTTACTGAATAGGTGAAACCGAGGAAGTTTAACTACAAATGTTGACCCGTTGAAGCTAGCTTGATAGCATAGTAGCCTAATAGAATAGCGTCGGGAGCGTCAAGCTCACTTGACAGTAAGGTCCCTGACGGTATGTTGATACTGTAAACTAGTAATGTAGCTATGCCATGGTCAGGCTCATGGCATGACTGCAGTCACAGAGTTTACTATTTTAAGTTTATCTGTGATATTTGTCAAGTTTATCGAAAATATAGCTACTATTTCATGAAATTACGTGGTGGAAAGTTTTCAGCAGTCTTCCTCTGTTGCCTTTCCAGCTAATTTTACAGGGAAAGCGCTGAGAACCTGCTAGCTATCAAGCTCGTGTGCATTGCCTGTCCTATTTAACGGACTGCCAGATGCCAGTGTAGGAGCACATCGAACTGTAAACATGGGTCTTTATTTAATATCAGCTTGTCAACTGTCAGGCCAATCATACATTTCTGTAGAGACTATAGGCTACACCTCATCACATACCAAGCGCATCCTTCCTGGTTCGTCAGATGACATCGCGGGTTATCATAGAAACATCACTGCAGCTAGTGATGCTGCGATTTCTTATAGATTTCAGCGACAGAATAAGAGTCTATCAGACCTCGTTTCCCCCCCAGTTCCATCAGTCTGCACGGCAGTTTTCATGTCGCTATTGGCTTAAGTGACATTTAAGGTATCTAGGATTTGTGAAGCCATCCTCAGCACGCAGCGTGAGTCCAAGGATCGTCGCTTGTGAAAATCCAACTCACTTAATTTCCTGCAGTTTGATAACCCATTCATTCTCTCACACAGCTGTGACGTGAGGCCATAGTCTATTTAAGACTTGCGTAGGTAGGCTACAAGCACACTCTTGCTAGGGACTGCTGATGACCATTCTCTCAAGGCTGTCGGAATCTGATACAAGTGGGATACTACATCTCTGGCTATTATGCCGTATTTGGTTTAAAGCGTGACCTAACTACACTGACATAATCTATCACTGTTTATTGGCGAAATGAATGTTGCACAGTGATGGCATAAATCGTATAGCGTATCGTCTTTTTTGTGACTGAACAAACATCTGTTACGTTTACTGCTCTGTTAAGTTATGCATATTGGAGACGAGGCGCATCCAGCTTTTCATTTTCAGCTTTTCTTCGCCAAAACAAAACCCTCAAAAAACAAGAAATTGGGATGGTAATGGAAGCAATAAAATTAACTTTTCAATATGTCAACAAAAACAAGTAGGTTATTCATAAGCATTTTAAAACCAAAAATACAGAAAGGATTTGTTTTCCTTCTTTTATAGCCGGCAGTGTTCATTTGATATCAAACATTATTAATAACTTAACTTAAGTTAAATTTAGTGGCTGCAGAGTGGCTGTTTTTATTACATTATTTAAACAAGTGCCCTAGGATCCCCTGTGCTTCAGCCTTTTAAGTAACAGCAGAGGTGTAAAAAGTACTGAAATGTTGTACTCAAGTAAAAGTACAATTACTTTGATGAAATTTTACTTAAGTACAAGTAAAATTACCCATCTAAAAATCTACTCAAGTAAAAGTAAAAAGTAGTTCATTTAAAATGTACTTTAAGTAAAAGTTACTTAGTTACTTTCAACAACTTGATGGGGGCCGCTCCTATGTAGTGCAAAAAAGGACAAGGGGTCATAAATCCAATACAAAAACTAGTTATTTTTTATTAAAGGAGAATCTTTAGAAATATAAGTGCAATGACATTAAACATGTCAAACATTAAACATGTCAACACAACATTTAAGAACTTTTGGGAGGACATGTCAAGACATGACAGCTAAAATAAAAAGTTAAAATACCGCTGCCCCACTTAAACTTGGGTTACTTTACTTGTGTCCACCTTTAGAGCATTAGTCTACAAACTTCTTGTTGAGTTTGAGCAGCAGCTGATTTTCAAGATGAGTAGAGTTCATCCGGGCTAGCTTTGCATTGAACAGCAATCCAGCACAGCTGAAGGGTCGCTCGCAGGCGGCCGAGGCAGGTAGGCCAGTATTGAGTTTCAGGGACAGTTTTTTGATATTCTGAAAGGCGTTCAGCAGATCCATATTGACTGAGACACAGGCTAGGTACCCTTCTAACTCCCCTGTACCTTCTGGACTTCATTGAGGAAAATAAATCATCTTCATCTGATGAATGTTGTCCAACTTGCTCCAGCCTCCAACATCCGGTCAAGGTGTTGTCTGACATAGACTAGACCTGTAGAATGACAAACAACATTTCTGACAATTAAGTATTGAGCTGCCATCAAGATTCAAGAGTGCATCATAACACAGAAATAGCTATAAATAGCTACTTAAGATGACAGACCTACAGTATACAGAATTATAGCATTATTTTCTATTTCTACATGCATCACAATTCATAATCCTCAATTCTTGCTAACCGGGACCCCTTAGCATGAACATGAAAGACGTGCACGTTGCAAAGCCACCACTTATCGTTATCAATATCTGACTAAACATCGTGATAAATTGCAGATAACGACATACACATTGACTTGTCCAACTGTCTGAAAACGATGGTGTGCGCATTCACATTGTTCTGTTTCAAGGCATGGGAGGCAGCCAAATGATTAGCCTAATATCAGTTTATGTGGTGTATTTCATTGCTGATGACTGATCTGCAGTTTTTAACACAATATGAGAGACTGAACATAATAATTCTATGACCTGAAACGAATGGAAGACAGGAATGGTATTATTAGTCTATTGGATGACCGCTGTCGACGTTAGCATACTCAGGTCGGTTGCAAGTGCTAGCCAAAATTAGGCTACTACCTACTAGTGCCATGAAACGCATATTTTGCTTAATGGAGCAAAGCTAACTAAATGACAAAAACGCTGTCTGAACTACTAATGGAAAGGGACAAATACTGTACTTACCAACACATGCTTGCGCAGATTTGAAGATTCATTTGTATAAGCAGAAAGTTCTGACTGACGGATTAGGCACAGTTTACACAGCATATAGCTGTTGCCTCTTTTACGTTGGAAGGCAAACTGCTTGCTGAGATGTGGCCACGGGTTTTCTTCATCTTCTTTAATTTCAACTGGAGATGAAGTTCGGTGCTTCAGCTTGTTGGTGGTCCGCAGCTTGTTGGTAGTCCGCACTATCATCTTCCTCCATATCTATCTCTCGTGACTCGGCACCGTACTGGTGCCTTGCATCGACTCCATCATCCACTCTATGCAGCATCCACCACTGCAGTGAGCATTGTGGTGCGCCATTCCTGCCTTGAACTATGTTTTTTTTTTTTTACTCAGTAACGGATGTAATTTCCAATGTAGCGAAGTACAATACTTCAGTCAAAATCTACTTAAGTAAAAGTAAAATTACCGATTTAAAAAACTACTTAAAAATTACAAAGTACACAAAAAAACTACTCAATTACAGTAACGTGAGTAAAAGTAATTCGTTACTTTACACCTCTGAGTAACAGATAGCCTACTGATACTGCTAAGATATTGTTCCCACTGAATCAGCAAATAATCCATATCTGTCAATATTTATTGGGCCTAGTTATATTTAAATTTTTGTTGTACTCATAAGAGTCCAAACATTTGCAAGCCTGAGATTCATGACAGATAAACACGATCAACAGCAACTATGATCAAGGGATGTCATTTTCTGAATTCTATGACTGGACTAGCACAGGGGTGGGTGGCAATTGCCTAATGCCATAGTTTGAGTCACAGTGTCTGTGTGAGACTCGATCATCCTGCTCTTGGTCTCATCACAGAAACTGACCTGTGAAACTAAAGGAATCAGATCAAAAGCAGCTTCAGAATAAATCATTGTCCTGTAAGGGTTAGGCTACAGTATTACAAACCAGTGATGGGTTGTTGTCTGTTGTTTCTATAGACCCTTTTAGTGGTTTTGTGCTTTAACGACAGTGTGACCCCCAGGCTGTTTGGGCTCCATTTCTCTTGGGCAAATTAAGCTGTTTATGGTAGGAAATTGCAAGAGCATCATACTCTTTAAGTTACATTCAGTTTTCACATGTAAGTGAAATGTAAGTGTGTGTGCGTGTGTGTGTGTGTGCGTGTGTGTGTGTGTGTGTGTGTGTCTGTGAATGTGAATGTGCAGTCAGCCCCGCGTTCATTCACTTGGAGAATAATCAGACTCTGGTAAACCAGCCTGTCTCAGATGTAGGTCACTGAATTAAGGCTTGCATTTATGCTTGTTTTTCTTATAACCATCACAGTTTTACACAGTATTGTATACATTTTTGAAAATCCTCGACCAAATCCACTCTGTTCCTAAATGATCTGTTCTTTTATATGTTTTATTTCATGCAGTCTTATAAAAGTCCTTTTCTTCCCCCATGGTGCAGGCTTGTTTGTGTGTGTTTGACCTGTCGAGGTGCGTTTCACGCAGTGATTTGCCCAAAAGCGAGCGGTAACTCTGGCGAGCTCCACAGAGCTGTGCCGTGTGGCTGCCCGGATACATTTTCTAATATTAGAACGTTTCCTTGATTTGCTCCGGCTTCACTGCTGACTGTTCAGCACATGGCGCGCAGCCGGCCAATCAGAGAGCAGGAGGCCAGGCAGCACCCTCTCTCTCTAGCAACAGCGACTTCCTCTTATTTATTTATTTATCTCGTGCCACCCCCCCCGCTCCCGCTCACCCACAGACGCTCAAAAACAACAGCAAAAGAGAGGGAAAAGTGAGAGGAGAGGAGAGGAGGTTTCTTTTCCTGTCTGGACTGGAGTAGCTCTGGAATCTCAGCTCTGTGCTCAGAGGAGTGAGACGCACTCGAGCAGAAGAGCTCGTTCTGGAGTTTGGGGGGAAAGTGACGGAGAAGGAGGAGGAGAGTTGGAAAAAGCTGGGTTTTGTTTTTGCTTTTTTGTGCTGTTTTTTTGTTTCCTTTTTTCTTGCTTTGCCAAATGGAGCCGGACACTAACCTTAGCCATTCAGGGACAGCTCGTGATCTGGGAGTACGTTTAAAGACAGGACGAGTACTGGGAGATGGAGATGTGCTTTTTTTTCTGTCGGGAGGGGGCGGAGTGGAGTGGAGTGGAGGAGCGAGTATGGGGGGGGGCGGGGGGTAAGAGTGGAGCACGGGGCAGTTTTTGGTGGGGGGGGGTTAAGGGATGGCGTGAGGATCCTGGCCTGTGGTTGGATGAGACTGGAGCCACGTGTCTCTAAGCCCTGGCACCTCTCCCCCCCCCCCCCCACGGCGCGCCTCGCTCCCGCTCTCGGAGGTAGTGAAGCGCCAGCCCACGGTGCCTGACCAACCGCTCCGCTCAGCGCAGCAGTGCCCGGCGCCCGCCAGAAGCTTGTGGTGAGTGAGTGAGTGAGTGAGTGTGTGTGTGTGTGTGTGTATGTCACCCGGTGTGCAGCCTCTGTCCCGCGCACCACTTTAGTGCAGTTTAAGAGTGTGTTTTGCGTGCAGAGAGGTTGTGGGAGAGTAGTGTTTTAGAGGTGAGGGGGAGAGAGAGTGATAGACAGAGAGAGAGGGGGAGAGGAGGAGAAGAAGAAGAAGAAGAAGAGTGCGTCATCAGAGAATCGCCCGGCTGCATGCCCGAGTTCTGCCAGCGCCAGCGCTGCCTCTGCCGCTGCTGCTGCTCCACGCACGCCATGCCTGCTAAAAGGTGAGCCGTCCACTTGAATGGGGCACAATTTGGCTTTGAGGGGCAATGGGGGGGGGGGGCTGAAGAGGTGCTCGTGGGGGGAGGTCAGGGTGGCAGCCATGTTGGCGTGAGACGCCGGCCTCAGACGGGTGCCCGTGCTGCTTACGCTGAACGAGCACACAGCACCGCAGAGGAGCCTGAGCGGAGGCGGCTGTCTGGGGCACGGCAGAGGGCACGGGGCGACCCGCAGACACGTAGGCCAGGAGCCGGGGTATCCCGCGCCAGGCTATGGGGCGTCCAGCGTGATGGCTGCCCAGAGCGTCCACCAGCGTTCGGCCGTCGCGGCTCGCCACACTCGTGTGCAGATTTCGGGGTGAGGGTGGGGGGAATTGGGGTTGGGGGGGAGGCACTGTCGCCGCCATGAAATGCAATTACCACCCCAGCACTGCGCCCCGTCCTACTTCCCAAAGCTCTTACATAAGCCCGAGTGGCATCCTCACGCCTCTGCTGCAGCGCGGGTCGCCTCTGTGCAGGACAAGCCCAGAGAAAGACACCAAAAGTCTCCTGTTTCGGCTTCTTTCCTCTTCTTCTTCTTCTTCTTCATCTTCTTTGCCCAGTACGAGGATCCCATTCTAGAACATTCTGCTGGAGTCTGGTAGGGTCTGCTCTCCCCCCCCCCCTCTTTCCCTTCCTTCGTTGTCCATATTTGATGATGTCTAGTCCAGAGCTTGAGAGAGAATACGATGACTACTAGATGAACAAGAACAAGAGCAGAATTTCCCTAGAAGAGAAAAATCCCAATCCATTGATATCGGTGTTGAGACTACCGTAGGCAGATGTGCAAGGGGGTTTGATTTAGTTTGGCGTCGCTCCTGCGATTCCCAGCCATGAAGAGTAGATGGCCGATGTTGGACAGGTGTAGCTTTGCCACGCTGTAATCTCTCACTCAGGCCAAGGCCAAGCCTCTCAATGGCGTCTCGATCAATGCTCCCTTCAACGAGGGTGTGAAACGACGCAGCTGGAAAAAAACAGACACACTATAGTATCACGATAGCGCGCAGCCTAAGCTCGGCCATTTTGTTAAGTGCGTCGGCCATCATGCCTATCGTTCACCTGGACATAGCAGAAGACCGAAAAGGTTTTGACACATACACACACACACACACACACACACGCACTCTCAAACACACCAGTCCCTATTGGGTCGGGTTGGGTCAGAATTTAATGCACAGCAGAAGCATACAGAGTACTGTACAGAATGCGTGTACTGGCATGTGTGTGTGTGTGTGTGTATGTATATGTGTGTATGTGTGTGCTTGACCGTCACATTTAATTTCTCCGATTTATCCATTTTAATCTCTTTCAGCAGTTTCGGTCCCCTTTAGTATTTTTATATATTTATTTAGTTGTCAGTGCAGTATGGTGAAGCCATACCATGGCCACCCATCAGACCCATATTACCTCTCTGTTGAGAATCTCAGCCCTTTTTAAATGTCTGTCTCAATCCCACATTAGTAAAGAAAGATTACACTACAGTATGCATGCAGTAGAAGTTCGGCCATTTTATAAAGTGTGTCGGCCATCATGCCTGTCGTTTACCTGGACATGGCAAAAGACTGAAAAGATTTCAGCACACACACGGTGCGTACATACACACACACTAAAACACACCGCTCCTGATTGGGTCTGATATCACCAGGCAGCATAACTCTTGTTCGGTTTGTATTTTACTGCACAGCAGAGGTGCACAGAAAGTGTTTTTAGGGGGACGGCAGACATGTATGTAGCGATGTGTACATATGTCTGTCTGTCTGTCTGTCTGTGTGTGTGTGTGTGGGAGAGAGACTGACTAGCGCATTTGATTTCTCTAATTTGATCACTTTAATCTCTTTTAGCAGTTTCAGTTTATTTTAGTGTTTTTATCTATATTTTCTGTTTTCAGTACAGATGCCATGGTGTCATATAGAGACCATGCATTATTCCTCTGTTGGGAGTCTCAGCCTTTTAAAGTTTTAGTCTCATTTCAGTATTTTTATTTCTGTTAACATTTGATGGTGTCATGCACAGGGTGTATATTCAAACTGCGTCACTGAAGCCTAAGCTCGGCCATCTTATAAAGTGTGTTGGCCATCATGTGAGTCGTTTACCTGGACTAGGCAGAGACCGTAAAGGTTTTGACCCACACACTCTCACAAACACACCAGTTCTGATTGGGTCGGATGGAACTGGGCAGCACTGATCGGGTCGGTCCGAATTCGGTCGGTCCAGCAGAATTGTAGAGAATACTGTTGTGGTATTTTTAGGGTGACAAACAGCAGGTGTGTGATTGTCTGGCAGATTTGATTGATCTGATTTTAGCACTTTTAGTCCCTTTCAGTGTTTTTATCTTAATTTTCAGTGCAGTCTGCTCATAACATGCACAGCTCATACATCAGGCCAACATGACTCTTTTGTTAACAATCTCACCCATTTTTAAATGCCCATCTCACTCCCACTTTATTTACATTTAGTCATTTAGCAGACGCTTTTGTCCAAAGCGACGTACAAGGGAGAGAACAGTTAAGCTAAGAGCAATAAAAACCTGGTGTAACAATAAATACTATTACTAATACTATTACTAATATTACTAATTAACAAACAAAAAACACAAAGAAATGACACTACAGTATGCATGCAGCCTAAGCGGTGCCATTTTGTAAAGTGTGTCGGCCATCATGCCTTTCGTCCACCTGGGCAAGGCGTAGACACACACACACTTTGAAATACACCTTACCTATTGGGGTCTGATGTCATCGGGCAGCATAGCTCTCGTTCGGTCTATTTGTTACTGCAGGGCAGAGGTGTTCACGATCATGTTGAGGTATTTTTGATGAAAACTAGACATGCGTTTTATCTGTGTATGAGTGTGTGTATTTGTGTGTCCCGTATCCTTTTGGGGGTGTGTGTATGTGTGTGTCCCGTATCCTTTTGGGGGTGTGTGTATGTGTTTATGTGTGTGTTTGTGTGTGTCCCGTATCCTTTTCGGGTTGTGTGTGTGAGTGTGTGTGTTAGTGTGTGTGTGTCCCGTATCCTTTTCGGGGTGTGTGAGTGTGTGTGTGTGTGTGTGTGTGTGTGTGTGTGTGTGTGTGTGTGTGTGTGTGTGTGTGTGTGTGTGTGTGTGTGTGTGTGTGTGTGTGTGTGTGTGTGTGTGTGTGTGTCCTGTATCTTTTTCCGGGTGTGTGTGTGTTTGTGTGTGTGTGTGTGTGTCCCCTATCCTTTTCGGGGTGTGTGAGTGTGTGTGTGTGTCCCGTATCCTTTTCGGGGTGTGTGAGTGTGTGTGTGTGAGTGTGTGTGTGTGTGTGTGACTGTTGATTTCTCTGTTTGCACCAGTTTTAGTTTAATTTATCAATTATAGTTGCTTCAGTATTTTTATTTCTGTACAGTATGGAAACACACACACACACACACACACACACACACAGCTGAAGAGCAGCCTTTTTCTAATGTGTGTTGTTCACCTGGACATGTCCAAATACTGAAAAGGTTTTGACACACAAACACAAAACACAAATTGGGTGTGATCATACTTGCACAACAAAAGGGTAGAGAATCCTGTTAAGTTTTGGTGGGGTGTGTGTGTGCGTGTGATGTGTGTCTGTGTGTATGTGTGAGTGTGTGTGTGTGTGTGTGTGTGTATGCATGTGACTCTCTGGCACAATTTATCCTTTGTATTTGAGCTGTTCCCATTCACCAGTTGTGGTCCTTTTTAGTGTTTTTATCTTCTTTGGTCTCGAGATTAAAGTCAAAAGTTTTGGTCTTATAAATAAGTAGATAAATAAATCTAATAACTAAATATGATCTTGTCTTGTCCTGGTCTACAAAATACCCCAACCCCAAGTCTTGGAACCATACAGTGGGGTAAATAAGTATTTGAACCCCTGCCGATTTCGCAAGTTTGGCCACTTGCAAAGAAATGTGTGATCTATAAAAAAATCCAGAAAACTGCACTTTATAACATTTAGGACTTAATTTGCATTTGATGCAGAAAATAAGTATTTGAACCCCTAGCAAAACATGAATGGTGGAATAACCCTTGTTGGCAAGCACAGACGTCAGACTTTTCTTGTAGTTGGTCGCCAGGTTTACACACATCTCAGGAGGGATTTTGGTCCACTCCTCTTTGCAGATCCTCTCCAAATCCTTAAGGTTGCGTTTTCAATGGGAGGGAATGAGGGACTGAGGTTCAAGCCCAATATTCCACGTTACATGGCCCCATCCATAGTCCCCTCGATGCAGTGGAGTCGTCCTGTACCCTTGGCAGAGAAACAGCCCCAAAGCATAATGTTTCCACCTCCATGCTTGACGGTGGGGATGGTGTTCTTGGGGTCATATTCAGCATTCTTCCCCTCCAAACGCGGCAAGTCGAGTTGATGCCAAAGAGCTTGATTTTGGTCTCATCTGACCACATCCTGTCTCCCAATCCTCCTTAGAATCATTCAAGTGTTCTTTGGCAAACTTCAGACGGTCCTGTACATGTGCTTCCTTGAGCAGGGGGACCTTACGAGTGCTGCAGTACTTCAAACCATTACGGTGGCGTAGTGTGTTGCCAATGGTTTTCTTGGTGACTGTGGTCCCAGCTGCCTTGAGATCATTCACAAGCTCCCCCTGTGTAGTTCTGGGGTTATTCTGCACCTTTCGGATGATCACCGATACCGCATGAGGGGATATCTTGCATGGAGCCCCAGACCTAGAGCGATTGACAGTTGTTTGGTGTTGCTTCCATTAACGAATAATCGCACCAATAGTTGTCTGCTTCTCACCAAGCTGCTTGCCGATGGTTTTGTAACCCATTCCAGCCTTGTGCAGGTCTACAATCTTATCTCTGACATCATTGGTCAACTATTTGGTCTTGCCCATGGTGGTGAGGTTGAAGGTGTGAAGTATGATTCTTTGGACAGGTTTCTTTTATACACGTCACCAGTTGAGATCAGGTTGACCTTGTTAGGCCTAATGAGGACTAAT
>NW_024879663.1:0-108441 GCF_900700415.2 Clupea harengus | reverse complement strand
TTTTGGGCTAGGCATCATTCAAGAGAGTGTGCCGCCCAAGCTATCTGCAATGATGATGATGAAAAGCAAATGTGTTGTCTTTGTCAAAACAAAACAAGGAGGATCTAATCCTCAGCTCCGACAATTACAGCCTGCGGATCCAGCTGCCGAGTCCGTGATGTTTACTCAGTTATTTTAAACCCTGTTGACTCACCTTGGTCACATCTGTCCAAAAACAAACTTGTTTGGTGCAGAGAAGCAAGCGGCTGTCTTTCTTCCCAGACCGCTTCTGCCCAGGACCCTGCAGACACCAGTATACATCATCACCCAAGGACGAGCAAGGGTTTACGCGGAGCCTGAGTAATGACAGGTGTGATGAATGTGACAGCGGATGAGAAAAGACGTGTTATGGGATTTCTATAATGGTCCCGGGAAAATCTATGATATGCAAGCATATTGAACAGGGAATCAAAAGGATTGCTTCATTTGTGAGATTTATTAATCTTCTATCCCGCAGCGTTACGTGCCACCGTGTGACAAAAGAAGCGGCAGCTTGGCTTCGACTCTGACGCATCTCTTATTTTCTTCTCAGCTGATCTCTTTTTTTTTTCTCTTCTCCTCAGCATTATTTGAGGCAGAATCATGTGCAAGACGGAGGCTTGCCTTCACAGGCTCATCCATAACAGCAGACAAAATCTTTTTCAATTTCCTCCATCCCAGCTCTCTAATGATCCTTTTAAATAAAGCGATTTACATTTGCACAAGGGGGGGGGGGGGAGAAAAAAAGAACTGTGATTGTCTGTGGTAGCCTGGGAAGTCTATAACAACATTTAGAGAAAAGAAGAGATTTCATTGACGTCAAGCTGTGCTGTATGAGAAATTGAGGCCCGTGGAGCCTTTTATGCTAAGGAATTTAATAAAAAATAAACATCTTAAATTGTGCTGCCTGCTGATTGTGCTTTCACTCTGGATCTTTTATCTTTTATTGCAACCAAAAGTTACTCCAGTGCCACTCCAACGTAAACAGTACGGGATGCATAAAACAGTGGGGTGCTCACACAAGCAGGGCCTCAGCTTGCCATTACTAGTGGCCAGTTGTTAGCTGCTATCTGCTCTCTCCAGGCCTGACATCCACAGAGTTCGTTCTTTGAAAATTTGAAAACCAAAACGAAAGGCTTTGCCGTTATGGAATGTCAGGGAATGAAGCACCACTGGTAATCAAACACATTAGTCTTCACAGGGGTGACATTCTCTCACTAAAACCCTGACCTTTGAACCACGGAGGCAAACACAGACTAAAGTGCTGAAGGAGCTGCTGGGGCTTTGGGAGAGGGGATCCTGGTGCGAGTCTTGATGGGTGAGCACATATCGGTGGAGGTGTGGGGGGGAGGGGGGAGAGATGGAGAGCAAGAGAAAGAAAGACAGAGAAAAAATAGCAAGACATGCAAACATGCATCTGTTAAAAATGAACAGACAGACAGAGAGATAGATGTATGGATGGTTAGATAGTTGAGGAGGTTATTGGCTGTAGACTGTTTCCACTCGTTCAGAGTGAGCTCCTCCAGCCAAAGCCAGGGGACCTGGTGGAGGCATGGGGTGGGGGTGAGGACCTGGGCTCCAGCTCATGCTCTGTCAGATCGCTGTGCCCCACAAAATTGCTCCGAGACCTCCACTCCTCATTACATCAGGGTCCACAAGGCCTCGCTATAATACAGTGGCTTTAATGGCACTGTAGCCTCTCTCATTTTAAAAATATAATAGCACATCTATCCTCCTCTTGTCTCTCTCTCTTTCCCTCTCTCTCTCTCTCTCTCTCTCTCTCTCGCTCGCTCGCTCTCTCTCTCTTTCTCTGGGTCTCTGTGTATATCTTTTTCACACTATCTCTTTATCTGGCATATCCTCTCTCACAATCATGTTCATCAATCAATCATCATCCCATTGTAAATATACTGAATGCCGAGAAATTCAGTGAAGCACAGACAGCAGCAGTCCTACACCCAGTTATGCTAATCACAGCATGTAGTATATGGAACCCCTCTTTCACTACATGACACTCTGCCCCAGCGTTATAAAGTAAGCACTGCCTATGTCTGAGGCTTCCTTTAATGCTAACAGGTACTTAGAGTTACACTACAATGCAAAACAAACAGGATTCTAGGTTCTCAGCGGTTGATGGTGAGCTGGCTGAAATTCCTGTCACTAAGTGTGACTATGCTAGTATTATTTTTATTAAAACTATTAATTATACAAGTACAAGTATTATACATTACTAAACTAGCAATAACAAGGAAAATAAATGCAATGAGCTGTGCCTCCACTGTGGAAATACTACATCTTGGACACAAGCAAAACATGCTTCAGTGTCTATAGTGGTTGAAGCAGAGACTCATGCAATCCGTTATGGTCGGTACACGATAACCCATTTCTGCTCTTGCGTGACAAGATCTTATTAGTCACAGAATGCATATGGATATGTGGACGTGTGCAGGGGTACATCTTTCTGTTCTGGAAAGTGGTATACTCAGCCACAATCAGGGAGCTGTTGTGCTGATTTAGGAACAGTTGCCTCAGGCACGCGTGTTGAGTGTGTGGGCACGGTGTTACTTTGTGGCGAGGCAATTGCATCTATTTCAGAATTATATGGAAATGAATCACGCTGCATGGGTAAATTGACTGGATTTAACATACGAATGTAATTTATTTTCAAGGCAGGTATTTCATGTTGCTGAGGAGAGAGGAGAGATTTCCAGTGGATAATGTAGCCTACTTGTAGTTAAAGCATATTTCAGGTTCTGACAAAACACATATACATCAAGTTCTTCTTAATGAAGATAAGGTTGTAATTTCCGCCTGAGTGGCCACTGATGATAATAGAAATGCAAGCATGATAATTATAGCCAAAATAATTGCCTCTTTGTTGAGCACATTGTTAATTCAGGGGTTATTATTCAATTTTGTTCTCAGTCATTCCCACTTCTGCTCTCTCACTCTCTCCCTCCATCTTACACACACACACACAGAGAGAGAGAGAGAGGCTTATAAACAGGTGTGTGAGTAACCCCTCCCCAGAAAGAACAATCTCTTGATCATATTTCAAGTGCTGTCAGACAGCACAGCACAGTGCAGTAAGTTGTAAATCATATGCAACTAGGGCACCCATCTCAACTACATATACCGGTATATATACATACAAACACGGCAACCAGGGGCCCTGCTTACAAAGAATAACCAAAGACAACACAACCACTTATTAGCACACAGTTGGGAGAGCAAAAGGAGGAACCGCATTCCATTTTGTCATTGCATTCCATTTTGCCATTGCATTCCATTCGTCTTGCGCTGAGGCAAAGAACCATTTCATGTGCCCCTCAGGGAACTCCGACTAATATATAAATCTGGGGAGGATGCTGCCGCAGATTCTGGGATCATCGCATGACAGACTTGAAGGTCTTGGATAAAACGCAGTGTGTGATGATGATGGGCCACAGTTGGGAACATGGCGCCATCTGCTGTATCGTGACCAGAACATCCCGACAGAGGAAGAGGGTGCACTCTCAGTTATTGGATCAGAAAAGTTCTTGGTGTCTGGGGGTAGGTAAAGATGCCACTACAGCAGACAGCCGTACTTTAGTAGTTTCAGTTGGTAAGAGAATAACATGTACTGTTAAGCAAAGTGTATAGACTTACAAATATGGTACTATATTTATTACAACCTGAACTCTGGGTGGAGCAATGACCTGGTGTGTATTAGGAGGTCTGTGTCCTTCCCAGGTCCACCTTAGAAAAGAAAAAAAATGGGGGAAATAATGGTAATCCTGTATCCACAACACCAGATGAAGCAGAACGCCATGATCTCATTAGAGCTCATTTACAGTAACCCACCAACCCGCCATTTCATTGTACCTCGGGACAGATATCGCGAGCACGCACCCTGCAGTGCGTACAGCTGCTACCTTGAAGAAATGACATCGGTAGGGCAAGTCTTCCCCCTATGACAAGTTGATTTGAGACACGGGCGGAGAGGACAATATTGCACAGATGTTCACACATCACACACATTCCTGAGGGCCACGCAGCACACCTGTCCCCTCCAGGTGTTAGTATAGAGTTTGATGTCAGGCCACTTCACCACTTTGTATTCACTTTCTGGGGAACAAGTTATATTTACGCTCTGGCAGTAACAGTGAAAGGCTTGTAAGTCAAATACATGACTAAGACCAAATGCATGACCATCTTACATAGACTATCCCCATGGTTTTTAAAAGAACAGTATGATGGGATAATGTTTTGTGGAAAAAAGTATCATCTCAAAGCAGGCCTTCAGCACGTAGGCCTAACATTGTTACAGGTGTGCATGAAAAAGTTGCTGCAATAAATTTGCTTAAAGTGCACTTTCAGAACATAAAAGAATATTTTATGTGAGCCTTACCTGGTCAACTTAGTTTTTCCCCTGAAATGATCTGTTAATGTGTATTAGGTTCGCCTTCATTATAGATGGATAGATGATGAAATTCATCAGTCTGTGTTTGTTTAGTAGCAGACTATTATGACATGAATTATTCTTGTCTAATAGATGTGCCTGGTGTAACCTGTTACATTCTAACGTTTCCTTTCCTCTGGTATGCAACACCATAATTAGGTCTAAAAGGCCACCAGTGAATTCTCAATCAATACTGCTAATATCAAATGATTAAAAATGACCAAAAGTAGACTAAGCCGTCTCAAGACATTGGGCTCAAAGGGATTTTTGCATATCGAGATGGATTCCAATGATTAAGTAACACTTTCTTAGTTCTACCTCTGGGAGAGAAGGCAGTGAGAACTGGATGCCCCCTACTTAATGACAAGCCCACCCAGTGGTTTAGTAATATCCTACATTTCAAATATGAAAAGGACTTAAATGATTAATTCATTAGGTCACCCAGTTATTAGTGCAATTAGTTCATAAACTACAAACTCATGTTGACAACTCAATGAAGACCAGATTTACAGAAGCACAAGTATCTTTACACCCATAGCACCATGACTCATCTCTATACTGCCCTCTAGTGGAGATGGGGAGAAGTGGATAAAAAAAAAAGCTCTAGCTGTGCATGTGAAGCACATTTGTAGTAATGGAGGGTTTATGAAGCTAGCATCTCCCAAGACCTAAGCCAGAATCAAGTGCTTTAAATGTTTCTTTAAAAATGCATGTCGAACACTTGGTGGTCTCCTTGGTTTGGTGGACAAGCACCAACTTGCCTGCTGTGAAGACTTTATACCAACTCACCCAAAACCATTTGACATTCTGTTCACCCACATTATTCTACTTCTGAAAAACTAAACATATCTGATGTTTGTAGTCAGCTACAAAGACAGAAACTAAGATAAACTTAAGACAACACTTGAGGGCACTGAATAAACAGAAAACAAAGTTTTAACAGGTCTTAACACATGTGCACTTTATTGGAATTAGTCAGTGTACAGGTTGGCCCCACCAAATGTCTGGCACCGCCACGGTCCCTAACAACTTGTACATATGCCCAGGGGAATGGTAACCTTTACGTGTTTGAAATAAAGGTAAAGCTCTGTTTTTGCATAACAAAAAAAAAAAAAGAAAAAAAAAAAAGGACCAAGATTTTAAGGCTGAAAGTACAAAAACCCAGACATTGTTTCCATTACATAATTTACATACAAGCAATACTACAATGTTAAGTATGCTCCCAATACTGGGCAGCCTTCATAGAGGCAAATAAGTTTCTGAACAATGCATTTAACAAACATTTGGAATGACTAAAAAGAAAAGAAAAAAAAAAAAAGAAAAAAAAAATGTACATTTTAAGTCCTCGGATGCATTGTAGAACTTCGGGGATGCTTATTTGCCAAAAAACATTGCCGTCACCTTCACCGTTCCAGTTTTTAGATCCTGAGTCAAGCGCCAAAATAACAAAAGCCATGCCAATGTTGTCGTTTCAGGTTTTTCTCTGCGCAGTACGAGTCGGCGTGAAGTGGTAACAGTCTGTTTAGAAGCATTTACGGTGGACGATGGAAGGACCGGACTCATCGTACTCCTGCTTGCTGATCCACATCTGCTGGAAGGTGGACAGGGAAGCCAGGATGGAGCCTCCGATCCAGACAGAGTATTTACGCTCAGGTGGGGCAATGATCTGTAGGGAAACAAAGAAAAGTTGATCAGGTCAAGTCAGGTAAACCAACTGAATGTCCAACAGAATAGCATTTGGGGGGTATGTGTATATGTATATATAATATATTAGAGATGCCCACCTTGATCTTCATTGTGCTGGGGGCCAGGGATGTGATCTCCTTCTGCATTCTGTCAGCGATGCCAGGGTACATGGTGGTACCACCAGACAGCACAGTGTTGGCGTACAGGTCCTTACGGATATCGACGTCACACTTCATGATGGAGTTGAAGGTGGTCTCATGGATACCGCAGGATTCCATACCTGGTGAGGTACAAGATGTCATTAGATCAAAGTGTAGTCTTTACACACTAGTGGTTATGGCATACATGTGTTTACATGGGTATTGTGCCAAGCACACCAACTTACCCAGGAAGGAAGGCTGGAAGAGGGCCTCGGGGCACCTGAACCTCTCGTTTCCAATGGTGATGACCTGTCCGTCGGGCAGCTCATAGCTCTTCTCCAGGGAGGAGGAGGAAGCAGCGGTACCCATCTCCTGCTCGAAGTCGAGGGCGACATAGCACAGCTTCTCCTTGATGTCACGCACGATTTCCCTCTCAGCGGTGGTGGTGAAGCTGTAGCCTCTCTCGGTCAGGATCTTCATGAGGTAGTCAGTCAGGTCACGGCCAGCCAGATCCAGACGGAGGATGGCGTGGGGCAGGGCGTAGCCTTCATAGATGGGCACGGTGTGGGTCACACCATCACCGGAGTCCATCACGATACCAGTGGTACGACCAGAGGCATACAGAGACAGCACAGCCTGGATGGCGACGTACATGGCTGGGGTGTTGAAGGTCTCGAACATGATCTGCCAGAATGTAAAGAAATTTTTTTAATTTGCGTTCCAACTTCAAACCCACTTTCAAATGTATTTACCAAACCATGCTGTAGACATTAGTAGTCAAGACCAGTGCAGAGAACCAAGAACACAAAGTGCAGGAGAAAAACAAAAGAGGAAAGGGGGAGGGGCACACAAGGTAAAGACCTGCAGGTTCCAGGAAAAGAAATTCAGGATGGAAGCGAGAGAACCTAAAGGAGGTTTAAGGGGACGAAAGTAAACAGATGAATAGGAGAACAGAAAGATAAAGGGTTTGCGTAGATGTATTGAGAACTAGATTACCACATACCTGTGTCATCTTTTCCCTGTTGGCTTTGGGGTTCAGGGGGGCCTCGGTAAGCAGGACGGGGTGCTCCTCGGGGGCAACACGCAGCTCGTTGTAGAAGGTGTGATGCCAGATCTTCTCCATGTCATCCCAGTTGGTGACAATACCGTGCTCGATGGGGTACTTCAGAGTGAGGATACCCCTCTTGCTCTGGGCCTCGTCACCAACATAGCTGTCCTTCTGTCCCATACCAACCATCACACCCTGTAAGAGCAAATTGAAGGTTAGAATCAAATTTGAACGAGAATTCAGAATTTTCAAAAACAGAATTAAACTAAACCACCAATCTTAAATAAAATGGCTGCTCACCTGATGCCTGGGGCGACCCACAATGGATGGGAAGACAGCACGGGGAGCATCATCTCCAGCAAATCCGGCTTTGCACATACCGGATCCGTTGTCAACAACCAGTGCGGCGATTTCATCTTCCATGGCTAAACTGCAAAACGAAAAAAAAGGAAATCATTAGTCATCGGCTCAACATGCTGTCGTCGCTTCACTTCCTGTTCCGTACTGCACATTTTCGACTTGGCCACTAGGTGGCGACAGTACTGAACAATGCTTTAGAGATAGGCGAGACAAAGGAAGTCCCTCTGCATTCTCTCATTATTACCATAAAAGGCAACGGTTTGAGCAGCTTTGCGGCTGCCGGGAGAGTGGCATGTAGCCAGACCAAAGGGGTTCAGTAAAAGGAACAGATTTCGACATCCATCATGCCCTCGGCCACTCCCTGAAGCCCACGAATTAAGTTTCATAACGCCCTCCCACCTTTCGACAGTAAACGTAAATTATATCAAAAAAGGTACGCTTTATTGGTGCGTCACAGATCCACTAGATACCAGTCCTGTACTGAAACAGTAACCATTTGCTGTTAGAAAACTTGCATCACATAAAACCGGCATCCTTTATCCAACATGTCAATGACTAAACCTGTAATACTCGTTTACGCGACAAAAAAAAATAATAATTTAGACCTAATGTCAAATCGACTTGAGCAATTAGAATAAACTCATGAATGTTGATTGCAGGCTATGCACCAAGTTATTCAAATATCTCAAAGCTGCCATTATAACAAGCTGGCCACACCTTAACATCGCTTCATTATCTTAACCAATTCTTCCAACTAACTTACACGAGTCTGGTCATCTGACGTTGCTGACTGCAATTCAAACCAGACACCGGCCGGCATTCACCAACCAATTCAGGAATAAGTAACGTTACGCCATACTAATAACTTTTTCCACCCTACACGACAAATAAAGAACAAATGACCCAGAACTGGCAGTGACCTCATATCTATATGCATAAGCTTGAAGGACAGTTGGTCGACCATAGCTAAGCCATTTCACAAAGTAGGTCACACCCAGCTGCAGCACAGGCACAAAGAACCTCGCATGGTGGCTTGAATAAAACGACAAAACCGGTTATCAATTTTTTTTTCTTCCGCATTGAGTGTTAATACAATATGCCCCAACAGTAAGCCACTCAAAGCCAGTCTTGGCATCAAGGAACTTGGTATTAATTTAACTCAGCCAACTGTGCCGTAATCACTTCGTCATACATTCATTCAACTACTTGTATATTCCAAATGGTGTTACTGATTATCAACATCATGCAATTTTGCACAAATAGAAGTGGTGTTGCCCTACCCTTTACTAATCGTCAATTTTTTTTTACCTTAATTACAGAAATAAAGGTCATTACTTTTGCAAATGCTCATTCCTCAAGATCCTCAAATTATGCCAAGTAACTTGCACAAGACTTGGTATGTACTCAAAACCGTGAGAAAACTATTAATTAGACAGAGAACTTACCTTAGGTTTGGGGGGCTTTTTGCCGGTTTAAGAGAAAATGTTACAGGCTGATGATATCCCGCACTAGCTGCGTGTGGAGGAGCTCAAAGTGAGCTGTAGAACGGCGAGGGCTGTGTTTTATACTCAGCCGGCTGCCCGGCTCGAGCCATAAAAGGTAAACTTTCTGAGCTAAGCGATCTGATTGGTTCGGCGTCACACACCCGGCGTGTCGCGTGCACATTGCTACACTTGCTTGCAACTTGAGAGTGAGAGAGGGAAGCAGGCGTGAGCAAAATAAGACAATTTCAGAGGCCTAGCCCAAGCTAGTGGCATTAGCTAACATACATTTGCAGTGCTGTTTCCAGAAAATATAAAGCAATGTCGACCAACTGTCAATAGCCATGAATAATCTCTGAATTAATCGGTTCATGAAACTGGTAAACAAAGGCTGTACAAGGGCTGCTGAATGTTTGGAACCAAACAGTCGCGATTTAAATGCACTTTTAGCCTAACACAACTCTACAATCTATATACCCATATTAATTTATTGCCGTTAGTAAGGACGAGTTTAATCGTGATATTCAGGCCCACACCGAACTCGTGAAGTATTGGCTTAAATAGAAAATTAACTCAGCAGTGTCAAGATCGCTACATAGGCCTACATAATCGGTGAACTATCAAATATAATGAATTTCGAAATAGTTTTAAACGTGTCCGATACAATATGCTTATTAGGAAGATCTCTTGCAGCGTAACTATTATCCTGTCTATGGGGCCTGGAAACTACCGTTTGGGTTCTGGACCGGTGGCTGTGAGAGGTGCTCGCAGCCCCCGTTTGGGTTCTGGACCTGTGGCTGTGCCATGAATGGCAACATTTCAGCTTTGAATTATATTTACATAGAAATGTAGCAGAGGAGGTCTGGCAAATAAGTGTGTTTCACTGACAAAGTACGAACAGAATTAACTGTCTTTCAATCAGTTGGGCTTCAGAGTCAAGAGAGTGAGGGAAGTACCATTGAAGGAAGTACTAACTTGAGATAAAGATTTAAAATGACAGTTACACTGGCAGGTTTGATTCAACCTGTTCATGTTGTGTGTGTGCTATGCTGTCAGTAAGACTAACTGTTGAGGACATTCTATGAATTCTCAGGGTGCCAGGAATACTTGCACTCTCTCACACACTCTTGCACTCTCTCACACACTCTTACTCTCTCCCTACAGTATACCAGTAATTCTTGGTTTGTCCCACAGTCGTTGAAACAAGCAACACTTGTGGCAGATAATATGTGCCTTTACTTACTCTTTCCTTAGTCAAAGTTTCTGTATTACGCAAGGTGTACTGAAAACAACAACTTGGCAATTCAAAGTTTGATGGCACCACAGGTTGGGAGGGGTATGGAATAGGGGGTTGGGGGGGGGGGGGGGGGTAGTACAGAGGTTGTTGTGTTATAGGCTCTAACAAACTGTGTGATAGGTACCAAATTTATGACTGTGCCCTGCGCATGTGAGCCTGGTTAATATGTAAGCTATGAACTCCGAACACATGAACCTGAGTCAGAACATGTGTCAGCTCATATTATAAACACAAACAGCTGATTATGACAAACTGCTATCTTAAATTCTAATGTCCACATCATTAAAGTGACCTCAAATCTTTGTATATATCACATATTGAATATCAGACATCGCACACCCCCTCCTGCTTCAACAGGTGGAAGATCAGAATCAGAATCAGAATCAGAATCAGAATCATCTTTATTGGCCAAGTACATTTCCACATACAAGGAATTTTTCCTGGGTTTAATTGCTCTCAATGTACTTAAACTGAAAAATATGCATGCAACAGTTTAGGATAATAAATAAATATAATATATAATATAATAATAAAATATAATAATCAGCACTTCTTGTTCTGTCTATTGTGTGCATGCTGTCGTGCTGAGGTGATGAACTGGTTCCACCACACGGTCTTACTTCAGCTTTGCTGATTTATACTGAACATAAAACAACTGATAAGCCTAAGGACATTGTTTCAATTTTTTTTTTGTTAAGCTGTATGTCTTAGTTTCTGTCCTCACAAGAACATCATCATTCGTTCCTCAGCAGCATCTTAATGATAAGTGAACCAAAATATAAACCAACGGTTCTTTATTATCAAAATTCAAGTAAATGAGATGTAAGCTGTTTTCAGCTTAACTAAATGACCACTGCTGAAAGAGGAGGTGCAGTTGTAGTCCTATGGGTAGACAAGCAGTAAGTCACTGCAGTGAACTGGCCAGCAGTAATGGCCATAGTTCCTATGCTGGCAGTGCCTCATGGCGGGGGCAAAAATAGTACGTGGTGGTGTAAAAGAATGTTTCAGCGGGTAAGCAAACACTGTGACACAGTGTCAGAGCAGACTTTCCTCCTCAAAAGGATGCAGTGGTTGCTGCTGCCATGAAAGTTAAACTACTACCCTCCCCCATCCCTTTGAGAGACCCCCCCCCCCCCCCCCCCACACACACACACACACACACACACACTACTCTACCCTTCACAAACTAATACCCATTGGAAAATGTCACTGAAACATCTTTGCAATTGTTTTATGTTTTTTTGACTGAGATGTTTCTATGCCATGTTCTACCCATTGTGATGGATCCCAGTTTGATTGACACATTCTGTGGTTAGATTAGTAAGGCTGTTTTAGGATCGTGTTACAACAGATGTGTCTTTTTAGGACTGCAGTCCCCCTGGGGGTCCCATCCCTTTTGAATGATGTTGGGGGGTTGATCCTCATTCCCCATCCGCCCCCTTGGAAGATATTAACTCTTCAAATTCTTTGATTCTCAGTAAATATCATTATTTTATATATATAAAAAGGTGTTACGGTCAGGATCATGGAGTATATGTGTGTGTGTGTGTGTGTGTGTGTGTGTGTGTGTGTGTGTGTGTCTGCTGTCCTTGAACATTCTGTGTGTGGAGATGGAGATTTCATGACCATTTTCCTCAAAAATGATGTGGTGAATTTATGTGGAAAGTCAGATACCAAGGTTTTTCCCTCTTTACTGGATCATCTTGAAACTGCAAGGAGCCAGAGATTTTCTTCCATTCAGTTTCTTCTTCTGTTCTAGCATTTCAACATTTTTAAGATGTAATGCTAAATGAAAAGACACAAATAACAATAAGCATTAAACATATTTCGTATACTTTCAGTCCTTTGTCTGCCATCATCATTGTCTGCCTTGAGAAATGAGCACTGACATAATTAGGAGTAGTTAGAGAGGCAAGGCACTGAAAAAAAAGAGTTTTGGCACCCTCCCTGTTTCCCTTGTCCCTAGCTGGCCAGAAACTAGCCAGTCTGCTCTCCCTCTGGCCTTTGTGAGGATTACCCAGAGGCACACCCCATCCTCCCCCAGTCCCTTTGGAATGCTAGGCAGACACTCCCTCTTGAAGTCCAGCTAACAGCACTGAGCCACTGGCCACATCCCCATGACTGCAAATGGAGCATTGATTAGCTATCGTCAGCTATCACAGTCAAAAAATACATTGATCTTCACATTCAAGTCATTTGTGAGTGGTTTTGGGGGGGGGGGGGGGGGTTCTGTGGTTGGAGGTTGCCTGCATAAGTCAGATGCCAGAAGCAACACCAGAATCTTCCGAACGGCCTCTTAGTGGATAGATCGGATTAGCCCACTATTGAGGGTTTAAAAGGATCCATATCCTTCTGCCTTGTCCCCTCACCAGTCCTCAACATGCAAGTAATAATTAGGCCAGCACACATAGCAAGGCATATCAGGGTGGCAGATGACGCCTGGCCAAAATAACGATAAACGTTTTATTAAACTCTGAAGTTACTCTGGCTCCTCCAGAATCAAGGAATTCTTGGAGTGTTTATATTTATTATGATTATAATAACTTCCAACTTCGGACACAATCATCAATAAAAACGCAAATGATTGTCCATTTACCCATATTAAGTTGTATCCAACTTCTAGGAGGTCATTTAAAGACATTTGCTGGTTTTCACTATGAAAAAGAACCTAAAACCTTCCCTAAAACAATCGGCACACAGCTCATGTCTGCCCTTTTATGAGCATAGCTGTGCATTGGTTGAACATCCCCAAAACAAGGAAATGAGCCTGACATGAGTTCCTTATTCACGTAACTTGGCCCCTACAGTAGTGACTGTGTTCAGTGTGCTTCTACATGGCAGCTTCACTTCCTCTTTGCGGAGTTGTCACAAGCGGATAGGCTCACAGGTGCCATTTATGGTGCTTGAGATTTACACGGTGTGGAGAGAAGGTTGTCAGCAGATGCCCGTCACCCACTTGACTCAGTCCGTTGACGCTGGCGCCCTGCTAAGGTGACACTGCCGAGTTTAGACTCATCACCTCAGTGATATACTGGAGCGTGTGGCCACTCAACGCCTTCTCACTTCTGACCCCCGTCTCGCTCTCTCTCTCTCTCTCTCTCTCTCCCTCTCTCCCCTCTGCTTTACATGACAGCCAGCGCAGCTCCTGAGAGAGTGGGCATCCCAGTCTCTCTGCAAAGGGAGATCAGTGGAGATCAGCTTATTAGCGTCCTGCTGGGTTGACAGAGGCCGCTAACTGGAACTAAGTTACCCAAGTAACCCTTCCTCTTCTCCCTGACTATCCTTCTAGTGGCTTAGCACCCTTCCAGATTCATAGAAATAACTGAGCTCACAACTGAATGAATGTCTGTCATACAAATGTATGTGTCAGATGCATATCTAGAAAGTTCCTCCAAAAGCTTTTCAGATAAACAATATCAGTATTCAAGACAGGGCCTGTCAGGGCTGAACAATACTTTAGCGTGTTTATCCGTGATATTGACTGGAATATGCCATTGGACGGCTACACATGCCAAGGTATGGAACACGCCCAGGCCCTGATGGCACAGTTTCCAAGGCAAGGATATCTGCTTTTCTAACCCATAAACCTGGGCTTCCTAATCTGTCCGGCACCATCTGTCCATGCAGTCCAGTGCACCGTAGAGGGGAGGGCGGAGCGGAGTGCAGGGGATTGGCTCAGGGGAATGAATCAGACTAGCACGTCCTCAGCTCTTGCTCACAGCACACGGCCTTCGAATCAGCATGGGGAGAGATTACTGTGCCAAGCAGCCTTCTTAGCATGCTGCCACAGGAAGTTGAGTAATAGCAGACAAGAGGGAGAAAGCACACTATTGCAGAAATCCATCCGGACAAAAGCCATTAACTCGCTTACAGCAGCTTTTGACCAAATTTGTACTATTCTTTTTCTGTGATAAAGGGAATCCTGACAAGATATTTAGTATCTAACGCCCTTGTCTATTTAGGCCAAAGCCCCCTTAATTCAGACATAGGCTGTAGGCCTGGCTCAGCCTGAAAGCCAGATCAGAGAAAATGAAGCATAATCTATAAGTATAATCCCACTGTTGTTCTCAACCTCAGTCCATGCTATGTTAGCATTTGTGTTTCCCTGAGGGTTCTTTTCCAAGTTTTGGTCAGAACCAGTTTGGTGGCCCAATCATGAGCAAAGCCAAATGAACCTGTACTACCAGTGTTGACTAATCACCATCAAAGGTAGTTACTGTGAATGTATATGGTAAGGTCTTGCGTAGTGGAGGTACAGGGAGAGCCCTGAGGTGTGTCGCCTCTTACGCAAAATCCCGCTCCTTTTGAGTCAACTAGGATGGGAACCACTTCAGCCTGTAAGGCGCGGTTCCAGTATCAATATTTGGCTGAGGGCTATATTTGGAAATCTCTCGGTGAAAACATGATTGTGCAGTCCACGGTAGAGGAGCTGGCTATTGCCACTAATATTATGTGTGGGTAAAAGAGTAACTTTATTTAAACAAGTCTAAGATGTTGGGTTTTTAAGTTCTTTTGACTTTCACACTCTTCATTAGACTTTTCTCGCTTTATTTGCTTTTTAAGTTGTTGTTTGATACAGTTGCACCTTATGACAATGCCTTCTAGTATGAAGCTAAAACTGGTTTCCCTTCTAAAAATCACAATCTCTTCGCAAATCATTGAGATATGCGGTTGCGACTACAGGCCATTTTTGGATGCCAAATAAGGGAATGACCCACACATCTGAACAGGAACTGAGTAACTCAGGGATGCCTATTTCTTCAGCAAGTCCTCACAGGAAATCACATTCAGCCCTTTTAGCCCCGAGTGTAAGCTAAGCCAACCCAGGAATGTGCAGCTCAGTGGCATGCCTGCGCTGACTGCTCCTCGACATGCTCTTCAATAAACCTGCCCGTTGCCACAGTAGTGTGAAAGGGAAACACCAACAACAAGCCGTGTGGACAACTTCCACCCCCACGCCCTGCAAACTATGACCCCCCTCATTTAGGACCTGCCATTGTTTTAGCTAGACAATTTTCAGAGCAGTAAAGTTTAATAAATAATCCAAACACAGCTTCTTCAGTCACTAAATATGTGAGGCCTTGAATGATAAGACATGCTCCTATCCAGGTCTGTGTTTCCCAAAAGCGTCATTGACCAACTGCTCTGGTAACCAGGGAGATAAAGTGTTCAAAATAATAGCCCCTCTATCATTTAACTATGGTAGCTGTTCAACTATGCTTTCAGGAAACACAGCCCAGTGTGTTCAGCCTTGTGTGTTCTCCATAGTAAGTTATTAGGGAGTGTCAGGATGCTTGAAACATGGAGTAACCTTTGGTTGCACCTCAGGAGATCTTATGTAAGAGCACGGAGCCCTGTTGGATGTGGCACTTAGTAGTACACTCTGGAAATAAGGCTGCAGCTCTGCCTTTTAGAACATCGTGACTGAAAAGAAGTGTGAGTCTGTGGTTAACCAACTTTGGCCAATATATGAAAACTCCTCATATGAAATCTTTCTGAAATCTAAACTGGCCAACTACTTCTGTCTGGGAATGCAGCAAGTCATGGTTCTGCAATCTTGCCTGAGTAAACAGATGTTTGTTTGTGTTTGCTATTTATTTCACAGTCTCTCCTCATATTTATTTTCCTTAAGGGCTTAGCTTTAAACCATTCGTGCACTTTGGTTACGAGAGGCCTCGCCCTTCTGGTAGTTGTAACAGCAACGACCATAAAAGGAAATCTTTAAGTGTGTCACATGGTAACAATGTCAAGAATTCAAGGCCCCTGTCACATGGGACTTTCTCAAGGAAATCAGATTGAAACTGCCGGGGCCAAATGAATGAAGTAGTGATTGGTGAGATACCGTGGGGAATGTGTGCAGCAAAGAAGATTTTCACTTCTGCCTTTTGATTCAACTGTAAACTGTTATCATTGTTCATGAGAATACTCCCCCTCTCTGTTTTCTGTGGACTTTCCTAGTTTTGATTTGTTGTTTTGTTTTTTTGTGATATGACTGGTTGTTTATGTAAAAATTCTGTGTGTGTGTTACTGAGCTGTTGTTGTTTCTTTTGCTGCTGATTGTTCATAGTTTATTTTAAAGCAATAGTTTACTTTTGTACAGATTCCTTAATCGTGAGCGCTGTCAGCAAGAGGGAAGTGGTTGTGATGACAACAAAGTCTTAGCCTTATATAGTCAGCCCTGACAGGGGAAAGCACATGAGAGGCTCTTTGTCTCAGTGACTGATGGCTGATGTTCTGTTTGTCTTTGGTCGTGCCGCTGTGCTGCCCTGTGTCGCCAGCTCTGCCAATGATTTTCATCCTCACCCTCTGTGGCATATTCACAATCACTTTCCCACAGCCTAGACTTCTGGAGTCCACTGGGCTCTCTCATAGCAAGCTGTCTGATCTACACTCCCTCTGCAGTTAACACACACACACACACACACACACACACACAATAACATTTAAATATCCAAAATATAGTCATACTTGATACTTGTAGGCCAATTACAACTTCCGCTGCTGCCCCCCCCCCCCCCTGTCTCCTCCTTACACTGCTTAGATGGCAGAACAATTGCTCTCACAAGGCCTTTAGGCTAGGAACGCCTCTTTGGTTCTTGTCTCTCAGGCTCCATATATGGTGTGAATGAGCAGGTAGTGATTGCCAAACTTAGTCATCAAAGCTTGCAGTCCATTCATTGCGCAGTCAGCTTGCGTAGTGCTACCGCTATCGAGGAGGCGTGTTCTCCTGCCCTAACCCGTCTCTGCTCCGCGTGTCTACTGGGCTTTTAACTGCTTGGACGCAGTCAGTTGCACAAAAGCTCATTTATGATGTCTTGTGCTGTAAGGACCTTTTTTTCAGCCTCTATGTTGTTAAGGGCTGGCTTTCAGTTTTTAGGCTCACTTCCTGTGTGGAGATTTACAACAGGAAGTGGCATTGTTACACACAGGCGCATACAGCAGTACTGTTTTGTGTCAAGTATAGCTGTGTAGCCCAGCTTGTTGTTGTCGCCATGTGAACAATATTGTTTCATTCATGTACACTTAAGGAAGAGAGGACGCATCCGCATGTAGTCCAATGGCTTTGTGTTGCAAAAGGAAATGCTGCAGGTGTAATGGTCGCCAGCGGGTAGAGTGCTGTGCAGTTAGTGAACCTTACTCCCTGGCACGCCTGTCTCCCACGCTAGAGGTTGCAAATTTGAGTCCGGTGCAGGACTGTGCTTGTCTACGCAACGCAGGTTACATTGGTGGCGTAGACCTGTACGGGAGTGAGGTTTAGGGGGGGGGGGGGGTACAGTGCTGTGCAGTGAGTAAACCTCACTCCCCCATACCTTGGGAGGCATGCTAGCGACAGACACTAGCACCCATGGGTTTTCGTCTCCTTGCTAACACATCTGCCTCCCATGAATGCGGTGGGCGAGTTCGAGTCCAGTGCGGGGTTGTGCTTGTCTACACAACACAGGTTAACAGGGAAGTTATTTTTTAGGTAGCAGAATAGACAGAGTTACATTTCCACATAATAGGGTGACATCTCTACTATACCATATACCAGGGCGTCAGTTCCATGGGAGTGTAGACCTATAATTCCTTAGATTCATTGATTGAAATATATCAGCTCAGGTCAGATTGCGGTGGATGCTTGAATGGGCCCACGGCAAACACATTTTTGGGCTGGGCTTCTGTCCTGCGGAGTGTCTGTAGCCTGAAGATGAAAAACTCTACGAATGCCAGCAAACAGCTGTGTGCAGGGCCTGCAGAGATCCATTTCTCCTCTGTTTGAACACTGAGGAATGAAGCTCTTGTCCGTGCATGTTTGTGTTTCTCAGGAATGGTAATTGTCCCTCTCGGTGAAGGCACACACACTCTGTGTAGTCTGAGTGACTCAGTATTGAACATTACAAAATTGAGCTACGTCCCTTGATTTGTTCGATCCCTGTAATCAAAGTTGTTATGGGGGAGGTTACTGTGGATTGTGGGGGGAGATATCTATTTACAATTTTCTAATCCATTGGCTTTTTAAAATAAAATAAATACGCCCACTTTGAAATCCTACTGCACACTTCCTTTTTAAATTACCCTTTTTCTTACATGAATACAATAGCATATACAATAGTATAGCTGTACTGATAATATGAACATTGTATAACCACTTTCATGTATTCATTCTTGAAACAGCATTATCTGCAGCCCAGTAACATCAGACCAAAAATGAAGACAGAAAATACGTCAAATGTCCCTTGCGTCACTCATCCTGTTAGAGCAACAGCTTCCTGTGTTTTTCAGGGCTGTGAGCGTAGTGAACAAAGTGTCTTTTTATCTTTCTTTTACATTTAAAAAGATTAAATTCAGAAGGTTTTGCAGCAGGAACTGTCGACTCTGTGTCTGTTTCTTCCTGCTTATAACAGATACCATTTCTTCTGGTGTGTCATTACAATTGATACATGTCCCATTGCAGGATCCCCAGGCACTAGCACGCCCCAACCAGCCCAGCATGAATGTAGGTCAGAAAGCATGTCACTTCTCATACTCACACTTAATATGGCATTGTTTGCTCCAAAACTCTTCCAAAACAACGAAACAAAAAAAAATGAAATACTGTATGTCATTGTTTTTAACTCATTCATTTATGCACTGACTCATTCACAAGCATTCACTGAATTGATCGTGCCATACACAGTTTTATTTTATAGAGGCCAAATCCGCTCCAGAAAGGGATACAGTCTGAAGGAGACCAATTTTTAGTCGGCGACCCACATCTAGTCCAGAGCACAGCTTGTTTGTGCCTGTTGGGAGGCACTCGAAAGCCCTTGTGCCTTCTGTGTATCAGTGCACTTCACATTTCAGTCGTTTGCTGTCTGCACTTCTCACTGTGTAGGTTCACAGAGGAGAGCTGCCCATGTAGATGGTAGTGAATCAGACATGCTTAGTATTCCAGCCAATCCTCTCAGGGCCCCCAATCTCCACACACTCCTCCTCTCCTGCCCGACAGCACCCTCTCTCTCTCTCTTTCTCTCACTCTCACACTCTCTCTCTCTCTCTCACACACACTTTCTCTCACCCACACACACACTCTTTCTCTCACACACACACACTCACTCTGTCTTTTTCTCTCTGTCTGTCTGTCTCTCTCTCTCTCTCTGTCTGTCTGTCTGTCTCTCTCTCTCACTGTCTCTGCCACTCACTTTCTGCCTCGCTTTGTTCCCTCGTGCCCTCCTGCCAAAATGAAGTGCATACTTGATGCAAGGTCGTTGAGAGGCCTTCAAGGGTAACAAGGGCTACAGCTGGGTGTTTGGTAATGCAGCTTGAGCCTTACCCCAAGCCCCAGACTCAGACACTAAGAGAGCAGGAGGATATGCATCCATGCAATGGGACACACGTGCAGGCCTCACACCTGATCACCAGAATGTATGTCAATATTATACTTGCCTGCCGCCCCCCCCCTCCTGTTCATTGTCTTCTCCTTTTCCTTCTCTAGTCTTTTCCCTGATCTTGTCCTCGTCTGTAGCAGAGCAGGAGGTTCAACAGGCCAAATCCCCCATCTCCAACAGCCGGTGCTGTAACTGCATCATGAGCCCAGTTGCCTCATGGGAAGTGAAGCTTTGGACGGGCTCCCTCACGGTCATGCTAATCACTTTCACAGCAGTGTGTGGATGCCTCTGACGGTATTTACGACTGCAGATGTTTTAAGACAGAATACAACTGGAACCATCTACAAAATTCTGTGACTTTAAGTCACTGGCAATGCGATCAATCTCTGAGCAAGTGAGGACAGCATAGGGGTGGTTATCAATAATGAAATCACAAATTGCTAATAATTCAGCTGTAATTCCTTCTCCCAAGAGGTAGAGTGAATGCACAGCGCAGTGGGTGGGTGGGGCAGTGAAGCAGATGAATTATGTGGATGAGAAAGGAACGTGTGCAAGAATGAGTAGAACTGTCATCCATCCTCCCACTGCACGAGACAGACAGTGAGATGGGAGAGGGAGAGGGAGAGAGAGAGAGAGGGAGAGGGAGAGGGAGAGGGAGAGGGAGAGGGAGAGGGAGAGCGGGAGAGAGAGGAAGAGGGAGAAGGAGAGGGAGAGGGAGAGGGAGAGGGAGAGGGAGAGGGAGAGAGAGAGAGAGAGAGGGAGAGAGAGAGGGAAAGGGAGAGGGAGTGAGAGTGAGAGAGGGAGAGGGAGAGAGAGAGAGAGAGAGAGAGGGAGAGGCAGAGGGAGAGGGAGAGAAGGGAAAAGGAGAAGGAAGGAAGAAGATGAGAGGATTTGCCTCGGCTCTCTGACAACCATGCCCTTAAAAGGCAATTCAGTCGCTCAGCATGACTGACTGGAGGATGGGCCAGCTTTTATTGGAGCTCACACCAGGTGTCAGGCCAGGTAATCGCAGGCCTTCTCAGCAGGGCTATCCCTGTCCAATCACCTGCCGCCAGTTTTATGACCATTTCAACGGGGGAACCTTGATTGCTGGCTAATCCCTTAATGCCCCCATGTTTACTACAGGTAATCATTGTGGCACTGTCCTTACCTACACCCACCTTTAAGCACATCGCTCACGTTGCCTAAATAAGGCAGGGTTGAAGGTCGTCACATGTCCCCAGTAACCTTTCCAAGACCTCTTGTTGCTCTCGCTCTCTCTCTTACTATCTCTTTTTCTCTCTCTCTCTCTCTCTCTCTCTCTCTCTCTCTCCTGCACCCCCACCCACCTTCGCTCCCGTCAAGTAAGAAAGCAGAGATCGCAAAGCCGATAAGAGGAGCGCACTAGTATGGAAGCCACTCCTTTCCCTGAGGGTGTTCATTGTAAGCTGATAACTGCCATACACTGTTTTGGCCGTTGCATAACATGGAGGTCTATCAAAGACAGGTTTAATGAGGGAGGCACTCCACCTCGCACTAACAATACCAGCATGGACTTTACACTTTCCTCTCCCTGTTTCACAACCTCATACCATGTCTGAGAGCCAGGCAGCAGGACGAGGTGATGCTGGAAGTCAGGATCTGTTTGTGTGTCCCCTGGGTGAAGTTTGGTGAAGTCATGTTTTCTGCAACACTGACTGGCCTACGCTTAGATCACTACTGGCACACAAAGCTCATTTTCATGTCAGAGAATAGGGAGCTTTAGTGAAAGCAGGGAGAGCTGCTGCCCTAGTTTTATCCAGCATGGATGCTCGAATGGACTGGAAGGGACTGTGATTTTTTTTTTCCCTGTTGGCGTTAGTTAATCAAACAGAGTGCGCATGTTTTGTAACCCAGAGCTTTTCTCATTAGCACTAAAAGTCTCTGAAATTGTCTTTAGATGACATGGTTGATGGCGCTCACTTCCCTGATAAGCAAATGGATAAGCAAATGTAACATTAGTCCCACTAGTAGTTGCGCCCCACCAGAGATAGGTGGCAGAGTTGCATGTTCACACACTCCACTGATCTGATTCGTAACTGGTAATACCCAGTATTTCCCAAATGCCCCCAATACCAGCAACACTCCAAGGTTGGCTGAAATTCAAAAACACTGTGCCGCGTGCTCCCCAAAAGGCAGATTCAGATCATGTATGTTAATGTGATTTAATGCAAACGCTACTTTATGTAAAGCTTTCTCCTTATCAGTGGTAAAAAAAAAAACATTCAGGGCCACGATCCAGGTAGCATGAAACATGTGAGCCCAGGGGGACAGGGTGCGTTGCAGGAGGCAAATTGCTTTCTCACTAATGAATGCCAGTTTGTTTGTGTCAGTGGAGCACACGGGACAGATGGGCAGTGGACGAAGCCTCGGTGTCATGTCACAAAAGCCTGGCTCAGCATGAGGGGGGGGGGGTGCCTCCAGGTCCCCCACCCCCACCCCCACCCCCCAACTCCCCTCCCCTCCCCCACCGGTGCTCCGGTACCCCCACGTCCTCCCCTCGGTCAGTGATACTCACCTAAAAGCTGCAGCTGGCCCCTGTGGTCATGCCCTGGTGGACTGGTATGACAAGTGTTCTCTGAGCTCCACCAAATGTTCAGAGAGGCTGTTGTTTTTAGAAGCGTGTTCGCCGTGGTAACTGTGCACTGACTGGCAGAAGTTTGTGTGAATGTTAGACTGTACCAGGCTGAGGCAGGTACTTAAATATAGACACAACATGGAAGAATTTCAACTAGGGAGGGTAATAGTGTGTCTCTCTCTCTGTGTATGTGTGTTTGTGTGTGTGTGTGTGTGTGTGTGTGTGTGTGTGTGTGTGTGTGTGTGTGTGTGTGTGTGTGTGTGTGTGTGTGTGTGTGTGTGAGTGTGTGTGTGTGTGAGTGTGTGTGTGTGTGTGTGTGTGTGTGTGTGTGTGTCTGTGTGTGTGTGTGTGTGCGTGTGTGTGTGTGTATTCTTGGCCATCTGTGCCAGATGTTTATGAGCCATCACCCTCAGCAGATGGTGCATATCACCCGTTTAAAAGCTTCAGATGGATGGCTGCACACAACCAGCCATACTGATCAATGACTTGATCAAATTAAGTTTGATATTGGATTCCCAGTTCCCTATTTGCCTGTCAATTAAAACACCTGATGTATGACATATACAAACTCTATTGTCACACATAACATGATTTTCACAAGGGGGCAGGTTTTCATTTTAGCAGCCGATTAATTTCTTTGTAAAACTATTCCAAAACTCTTCCTGAACTCCTCTCTAAACCTAGTAAACTAGTCTTCACGTGTGTATTGAGTACAAAAGCAAACAGCTGGTTGCTCACAGGGCCTTTTTTAAAGGCTGAATGACCGGGTTTGAAAGATGGGGCCTCGCCAGGGGGCTGCTGCTCTTTGTCTGGGGGGAAGCATACCATTAGCATGTAAAATACCTTATTGACCACAAGGAGCTGTGTGGGGCAACGAGAGGGGGCAGGGACGGATGCCACACAGAGGGAGGATGGGAGGAGGAGGAGGAGGAGGAGGGAGAGGAGGAGGAGGTGGTGGTGGAGGAGGAAGAGGAGGAGGGGCAGGAGGACCTCTGGCTTTAATCACAGGCATCTGGGGGGAGAGAGGGGGCAAACTTAGACACGTGGGTTTATACGTATACAGAGAGGATGTGAAAAGGCAAACAAGCACACACAGACAAAGTCATGTAGGCACACAGGCCTCACAGTGATTCATAAATATCATTTTGTGAAAGAGAGAGGAATGTTGAGTTTGCTCTCAAGCCATTGTTTAAGTATTTTATATGATTTCTAGTAAGCATTGAAGTGGCAAAGGTTTGCATCAGAAATGGCCGCCATATCTGAACATGTGTGCTTCCGCCATGCAGCAGACATGAGGTCATTCCAGACAGTGCAGTTTCAACAGCTCCTCAGTAGATGGAGCTGTAGAGTTCTCCATGATCACTTCCACTGCAAAAAACATTCCCCATGATAATGCAGTCAAGATAGACAGATAGATTTAGCATAGAAGTCAATTATCCTACCCTATGTCTCAACTACCCTATTTTCCACGTAGGAAGGCTTGAAATATTGACACTCGGATATTGATTATGTCATAATGTCTAGTATACTGTCTCGTATGTTGGATATAGACTGACAATGATGGTGTTAATTCTATCCCATCCTATTCATTTCATACTAACTGAAATGTTTGCTTGAAGGGCCCTTATGCGCTTACAAGTTTGAGTGTTCTCATATTTCTTCTTTTCAAGCCTTTTTTTATATTTTTAGTTGGTTAAAAAAGTCTTGAACACTGAATGACAAAGCAAAAAACTCTGCCTTCTAATAAATGATTAAATCAACACTTGATGAAGGCTGTGACAACTTTCAAGGTGGGAAAATATTTACAGGATTGCAGAATTCGGTGGGAAGCCAAAGAAGTCACTCACTTCTCAGCGCTCTCGGGTTTAACACACTGAACTGTGCTGTTGGCACGCCGCGACCTTGGTCTTGGACACAGAACACACAGTGGTGCATCAGCAACTCGTCCTCGAGGTCGGCCTATCGTCTTCTCTCTAAAGCACTGCCTCTGTGTGAGAATCACTTTCTAAACACAGATCAATGGGCTCCGTGAGAAGTGTGTAAGATGAGACCGCGGTCAGTGGAACAGGGCCTTGTTTTGTGCAGTTCGATGCTTAATTCTCTTTGATCCTGTGATCTTCTCTCGCTGTTATCCGGCAGACCTGCTGAATGAGGCAAATCTAGGATCATCTGTGCTGAATTTGATCTCGTTATTAGAAATTAGTGCCATGATTATGTGATATTACTGGAAAAATGTCAAATGTATTATCCTTATCAGTATCAGTGTCACAATTTCTTAAATTTTTTTAGTATTTTCGTAAGAATGTCATGAAGTGTGCATCTTAAGAGACGTCATGAGATAGGACAAGCTGGCCAAAAGTAATGCATTTTTAAAACCTTTAAAACAACACTTAAAACTGGAAGGCAATGTATGAATATATATATACGGTATATACTGTAAATATATCTGTATTAAGGTTTGTAGACCGGGTAAAAGTTTTATGATTTAAAAACATGGCTTGATAAAGTGAGGCTATATAAAGCAATAGATATTATATAGTACAATAGATTTGCACCTTCACAACATGATGTGTGTATCACTGTTCCTGTACTCACATAAACATATTTAATGATTACCTTTTAAAGTTATTATCTTTAATTATTACCTTTAAAAGTCGATGATGATAATGTATTTTTAAGGACACAAAGGCTGTTTACAAATGCTGTTTGCAGGACTTAGACAGACAAGATAATCAATGTAAAGAACAACTACACAAAGCATTTACATACTTACCAGACATTTGATACCCACTATGGCTCACCATGGCCAACAGAAGAAGAGATATAATTACACTAATCCTGTTTTTTTGTAATTAACCTCCACTTCTCCCTCTCCCTGTGTGTGACTAATTACTCCCCTAACTCCATATGGGATCCCATCTAATCTCGAAGAAGCCATTTTCAAAGGCTTTCATGTCTGTGAGTGTGCGAGTGTGTGTCTGTGTGTGTGTGTGTTTGTGTGTGTGTGTGGGTGTGTTAGGGGAGGTAGGAGTCATGGAGATGGATGGCTGATACTCCTCTCTGAAGTTGGATTTCAAGATCAAATGGTCCCCCACCACATTCCCCTAAGCAAACCTGCATCCACTTTAGTCCCTCGGCACTCGCAAACCACACCAGAGGGGTGCAGCTCAAACATGGCCGCCGGTTGGTCCGCCCAGACTCCATTCATCCCCCATCTCCACCCACTCAAGACAGCACAGCACAGCACAGCACAACACAACACAGGCACAGGCACAGGCACAGGCACAGGCACAGCACAGCCCAGGCGCTTCAGTTAGAGCAGCCATAATCGTGCGGATGGCGTCACTGTCTTTGTCGTACTTAGTCTTGGAGTCAGCTGTGAGGAGGTTTTTGCAGTAGTCAGCATCCCTACGCTTTTTTCTGCTGCTTTCATTATCTTGTGTCATGTGTCATACAGTGTTGAAAGACTAATACATACACTGGCATTGTCAAAGGAGCAAACCTACTGCTTGCTCATCTTAGTAAAATGTTCCAGCATATCAGTTTACTATTTTACTTCCACTCTCTGGAGTCTCTTTTCAAAGACAGAATTGAGTATTTGTGTAGTTGTCGAGTGTGTCTAGATACCTCATCATGAGTCCCTAGGGCCATTTTCCAGAAGGCTGTTCTTCTCAAAACTCTGATGGTGTTGTGAGGATGCCACTGGAAGTGACAAACTCCCACGTACGCCCCCATAAGGAGCCAGGTCCTCAGAGAATTGCACCATCAGAAACAGTTTAAAAAGAGCCCATACCCACCAGGGATGTAGATTTTGAAATACAGAGGTCCAGAGAACCAGCCATGCTATGCTACACACACAGTATCTTATTCAAAATAGAGAATTAACTTACTTCCTTACTGAAAACAAAATGGTTGAGTGCTGAATATATAAATGTTGCCTGTATTCAAAAATAAAAAGCCACATTCACCTTCACCCCTACCCACGCTCAGCCACTAACCAAATTTTAGAAAATATTTTGCCAGGCAGTAAACAGAGCTCCTTTTTTTCTTGGATTCCATGTCAGCATGTCCCCGCTGCTCACTTGGTAGGTGACACGGAAAGGCCCACGAGCCATGAGGAATAGAGTCTTACCACAAGCAAAGCATGTCAAAAAAAAGAAAGTGAGAGAGAAAGAAGAAAGAAAGAAAACTTCAAATCATCCATTTTGGACATTTGCACATCCCAGCCTTGGTGTTTCATACCATACACAAAGCATTAATGTGTTCACTTAACTCTGAACGTCACCCCCTCGGCCATAATAGCCTGCACATGAACACAAACAATAATTCAGTCACAACATTGCTGAAACCAGAGCCAGTCAATCCACTCACTTGTATTCAGTCTTTATGACTGCACTATGTGTGCCCGATGCCTGCTTTAATACTGTATTCATAAATGGTCTGTCTATGTAAATATGAAAACCTGTCTCTCCAAAACATGTTTTGAAAGGGCTGTGAAGACAATTTGCTTGAAATGCTTGTATGTGTCTCAAAGTTCTAAAACATTTACAACGAAAGTCAATCAATCTCTCCTAGGTCTCACAAAAAAAATGAGTACACTAGGAAAATATTTGAGGAAAACCATGTTCTATGATCCTGTGAAATCTCAGGCATATTAGGAAATAGGAAATTGACATTGTTTACCTGGAAAAGACAAGTTGTCACCTTACAAAAGCATACTGGAAAACTGGATGTCCCTGCCTCTATTTTATTCTTTCCACTACCAACATCAGTAGTTTTGACATTTATTTAGTTCTACTGTGACTGTGGTATCTGTTATTATTCATTACCTGATTTATTTCATGGTTCTGTGCTTGTTCTATGCCAAGAGAAATCTAGCATTAAGAACTGAAGTTTTCACATCTCAGGTTTTCTGCACATTTCACAAACAAAGTTAACTTTAACTGTAATACATTTATGTCAAGGATGTTTTATCTGGTGTGCTTTTACATAGTAACGCCCTTCCTGTGTCCGTGTAAAGAGATTAGACACATCCTTTGAACAGGGACGTTTCACGCATTAGCAGTTGCCATTACACAGGAAACACCAGGGTGTCTTCTCGGCTCTTCCTGGTCCATCAGCCAAAGGCAACCGGGCATCAAATTACCTCACAGAAAAAAATAGTGTTACCTTAGAAACACACACAGTTCTCAGTGAAAGTACAGGACAACTGCTGTTTGGATGAAGAATAATCTAAAACATGGTACAGGACATGGAGGCTGCTTCTGTAGAATTCCTTAAATAGATCATGCTAGAATGTTTCAGCGTCTGTTTTACTATCCCCTGTCTACAGTGGACAACTGTGACTAATTTCTACCTTTCAATTCATTCTACCATCCCAAGACATTAGGCTGGGTGTTATTGGTTCTTCATCCAGTATCAGGTTTGACCGGGAGCATATTTGATCTACTTAGAACTGTCCATTGAAATGCCATGTTGATAAAGCCATTGAGTATGTGTACATTCCAGAAAGCATTTACAAAATCAGACTGAAAAGCCTTTCACTGTTTTATTTGATCAGGTGATGCTCCCCACATGTAATCCAATCTGTTTTTCCTATGTGACAGAATTTGATTTGCTGAACTCGAGACGCATTCAGAAAAAGAGATTACAATACACGGGTGCAGCCGGTAAGCTGATCGCTCAGCTTTATGAAATGCTCTGGCATGGCCTGGCAGAAGTAGGTCTGTAATTGGCATCCGGTGGGACAGAGTGCAGCCCCCTAGGAACGACTGACGCGAGCGCAGAGTCCTGCTTTACTCGGGCAGCCTTATGCAGACCCCTCCTCCTCCCCCCTACAGACACACACACGCACACAGACACACACACGCGCACACACACACCCTTCCCACCCCACCCTCTCCCGTTGACATCTTTGCCTCATGGCCCAGTGGTCTCTGTCTGCAGTTGACCTATATCTGCCTGCTCAGGGCATAATCTCTTCTTCCCAGCATTCATAGCACACTTCCTCCAGCACATAGCCTCCATGCATATCTGTCTCCTCTACTGCCTCAGCACCACATCAGAGTTTTATCTTTCTATCTATCTTACTATCTATCTATCTATCTATCTATCTATCTATCTATCTATCTATCTATCTATCTATCTACCATCTATCTATATATCTATCTTACCATCTATCTATCTATCTATACATCTCTCTGTCTATCTATCTATCTATCTATCTTACTATCTATCTATCTATCTATCTATCTATCTCTCTGTCTGTCTATCTATCTATCTATCTATCTATCTATCTATCTACCATCTATCTATATATCTATCTTACCATCTATCTATCTATCTCTCTATCTATCTGTCTGTCTGATTGTCTATCTATCTATCTATCTTTCTATCTATCTATCTATTTATCTATCTGTCTGTCTGATTGTCTATCTATCTATCTATCTATCTATCTATCTATCTATCTATCTTTCTATCTATCTATTTATCTATCTATCTTTCCATCTATCTATCTATCTATCTGTCTATCTATCTTTCTATCTGTCTATCTATCTATCTATCTATCTATCTATCTTTCCATCTATCTATCCATTTATCTATCATCTACCCATCTATCTGTCTATCTATCTATCTACCCATCTATCTATCCATCTACTGTATCTATCCATCTATCTATCTATCTACCCATCTATCTATCTATCATCTATCTATCTACCTATGTATCTATCTATCTTTCCATCTATCTATCTATCTATCTATCTATCTAACCATCTATCCATCCATGTATCTATCTATCTATCACACTCATGACTAAGACAGGCTCTGCAGTGGTGTCTCTAGGGACATTCCTCACCTCCCCCTCAGCACATATTTTCAGTACAGCAGCACTTTAAGTATTTCAAAGGAGCACTGCTGGTTGGGACTGAGGGGCAGATCCAGAGTCAGTAGGCTATAGGATGGGCTGGCTGTTAAGCTGCTAGAATGTGCACACCCTTGTAATGATGGATTAAACAGGACACTCTGCCCTCCCTCTTCTCCTTGTCTGGGAAAGAATGAGGGAGAGGAAGAGAGAGGGGGAGAAGAGAGAGAGAGAGAGAGTGAGGGAAAGAGAAAGGAAGACAGAGAGATGGAGAGAGAGAAAGAAGGAGAAAGAGAGAGAGAGATGGAAAGAGAGGGGGAGGAGAGAAAGAGCTAATTTTGGCTCGGAGCCTTGCTGGTTTTGGCCCAGGGCTGGGCAGGCAGGCAGGCTTTCCTGTCGGCATGACAATGGCGGGTGAGGCTGGGAGGAGAGGGGAGCAAGCGCTCTAACAGACATGGGCCCCAGCAAAAACAACACCCTGACCTTTCACCCCACCGCTGCGAGGGGAGGGGAGACTGTTCCACTGCCGAGGCCTCCCCAGCGGTTTCAGTCCCTGGCTCTTTGTTTAGCGCCAGAGGCCCTGGAAGAGGTCCGCAGCCAAGCGGGGAGCGCGCTGGAGCTTCCCTCGCCACATGTCTGGCCCCAATCTGGAGCTTCTTGCTCCTCTCTGCTGAGGAGTTCTTCCTCAGTGCACGTATATCCCATTTCAAGCTAAAACACTGCGCAGCTCTGCTGGTAACTAGTGATGTAAGTGTGGATTCGAACTTGCCGGGAAATAGAGCAACAATGAAAGATTTAACACTGCAGTAAAATGGGTTAGCGAGTTTTCTCCACCACTTCCTCTCAGTGGTTAAAGAGAAGACTGCGTCAGCCTACACCTTTTGAACATCTGGCAAGACCATTACATGAATGGCACAAAAACCACACAGCAAACTTAACAAGACGGAAAACACAGTTCTTTCAGAAATCCTACTTGACTGATACTGAAGTGGGGTTGTGAGCTGTATGTGCTCCATGGTTTCAGAGGGATTTAAATAAAGGTTTGTCTATCAAAGATGTTTGTCTATCTATTCTGTTTGTCTATTGAAAGATCTATCATTCACTGAGTACTGGACTAAGATGAGACGTTTCTATCTCCACTAACTTTGAGCTGATTTGTATACTTTGGAGTATGAAGAAAAGGAAATAATGAGAGAAAGGCTTTCAAGCTTTCAAAAACAACTTTGATCATTGGCATGTGGAAATAAGGAAGATAATGTTTTTAATTTCGGTTTTCGTAACAACAGGAAACTGAAGGAAATGGAGTCAATGCTGTTCCTCTACAGATGGCTTACCTCACCACAGGCTGTTCCTGAACACTTCCTGTGGTCAGTTTGAACAGCCAACAGTTCAGATATTGGTCAGCTTCAGGTAAAATCTGGATCACCCTGGAAATTGTGAGGTGAAAATCGGTCCACTGCTCATGCATGAGGACTGGTGATGGATTGTGTTCTCCAAGCACAGGGGAGGACTGGTGACGGGGTGTGTTCTCCAAGCACAGGGGAGGACTGGTGATGGGGTGTGTTCTCCAAGCACAGGGGAGAGATGACGCAGTTGTAGGTTGTGTAAGTTTAACCTGGTTCATGTGGAGAGTTTGGGATTTATCTGCAGTCACACATCTGTCCCTCCAGCCCTTTTCTTTTAATAATTTCATCCTGGCAGTGCAGGCCAAGCAGCAAACGTAAGGAGATTTAGAAACAAAGTACTAATTCCCAATGATGGAGGGAGTTCCTATTTGAATTAAACTACTAATCTGTCTCTGGTCTGCAGCCAAGGATGCGTCCTACCACCTACCAGCTAGGCTAGGGGCAGCCTGCAATAACAAGAGTCTCCAACAAAAACCCAGAGGATGTGGAAACAATCATTAACCTTGGAGGACAGAAAAATCTACTAAATACTCAGTTGCTTTTCAGAGGCAGTTCATGCAGCAAACTGCTGTAGAGTAGAGGAGCGTAGCAGTACAGTGACTGAACTACAAAGAAAGTGAGTTATATAGGTCACATAGGAGTAGGCCCACCCCATAGACGACCCACCCTGGCAGCTCGGCTCTGTGGGTTGTGACCATACAGCAGCAGTCAGCTGAAAAGATGTGAAGAGAGGCCAGGGCCTCTTTTTTAAGATAGCAGATGAGTACAGATGATGCAGTCAGGCAGCTTCCGTAAATAGAAAATGTAAATAATTTAAATGGATGGGCATATGGGACATATGCGGCCATTCTACTTGCGTTCGCTGGGTTCATCCGCTCTCAGTAACAGCGACAGAGTTTGACAAGAAGTAGCACATATGTCTTGCCCAAATGGTGATAGGTGAGTTTAGGTGAGTAGGTCAAAGAAGTCCAACAACATCAAAAGCTCAGTGTAACGCCACACTAAATAATATGTCAGCAAAGCAGAAACAAGCACTAAATCTAAATGAGTTTCCTCTCCCTGTCTCTCTCTCACACAGTGGAAGGCCATACGCTGACAAACAGTGGCTGGACCCAGTGAAACGTAAATGTTTACAGTCTATTACTAACAATTACCATCATCCATGAAGAGGAGCCCACGTTAACTGGCACAGGGGAAGGGGCCTGGGCGTCATTGAACGAGCTCTTGTCATATTTCTTCCCATGCACATGCAGGAAGAGCTGGGCCTCTCAGAGACAGGATGTGAATCGTGTGGACCAAAGGCTGTCTGAGGATAGTTTCATGACATGTGTTCTGGACAGTACCACCTCAGCTGTGTGGGGGCGGGGGATGGTGGTTAAAACAATGCTTAATGGTCCTTGACCTGGAGTAGATCACTCTCACATAAAGTCGCATTGTCATAGCATGTAGTCAATTAGTTCAAGCTCATAACTATTAATGTTAATGGTTATAACGGCTCAGAGCTAATGGCTATAAGGGGCTCAGAGTTATTTTGAAGAGGACTGTAGGTGCCTTCCTCCGGCCGTGCACAAGACGCAGACATTATTAGGCATTAGTCACTCATGGCTCTTCCATGAAGACAAGCCTTGTGGTTGTCTTCACTGCTGCTGCTGTTCAGACGCTGGAGTGGTGGAGGGGCTGCCTCTGCTTCGCCGGGTCTTGCCCGGCCCATATCCCCGCAGCCTGATTGGCTGACGGGGCGAGGTGTGTGGGGTGAGTTGAGGCTGGGGTGGGATCTGGCGGCGGCTGCGTCTGCTCAGACGGCATCTGGCTGTTGATTGGCTCTCCCGACGCAGTGCTGCGGCAGCTCAGCTCAGCTCAGCCATCGACATGCGTGACTCTGCATCTCCTGCTCTCCTCCACAGGCACGGGCACTCACTGTCTGGGAAAGAAGGATAGAGATAGCCTGATGGATAAGTAAATCAATAGATAGACAGATAGATAGGCAGAGAGATTTTCATCGCTTAATCAGCACTTGAGCCATGGCTAACTGTGAGAGGATTTGCATGTCACTGAAAGTGTGAACATACACACACACACACCCTCATACTCACATGCATGATTTTTCTTTTAGCCATCTGCAGTGTCACAGAGTCAGTGACACCTTAGCCCAGTGGGGCACAGCATCTTAAACCGTCTGGACCTCCACCAGAAGCCTGTTCAGCTACATGAGACAACTAAGATCACACATTTACCATTGTGTTTTGATAAATAGATATATAAATATACCAGTTTACTGAGGTCATGGGTTGTTGCATTGTAGGAAGACTTTTTTTAATGGGGAAGACTCGACGAACATGATGGTGAAATTCCATGGAGACACTATTAGAAAGCCATTATTAACATATTCAAAATCAACAGAATACACCACGCATGCAAATGATTTCCATGGAGCATTATCTTTAATGCAAATATTGGCATGATTTTGAAAGAAAAAAAAAGAAAGACGGTTTAATTTGTGCTCGGCTCCTGTCTGCAGCAAACCCGGCGATTTTTCGCACAGGAGACAGAATGCCATCACCATGGCAACTGCTGTAGCTTTGCAGGGTGTGAACAAAGATAGCCCCTCTCTCACTCTCTTTCCCACTCCCTCCCTCCCTCCCCCTCTATCTCGCTCAGAAAATACAGATGGATGGAACTAGGTTTCAAATAACTGTCTCTGGGAAAGAAAATAAATACAGGATTAAACCAAAATGCAGTCCAAATAAATGTACTGTCTGTCACATAATCTCTTCACCTATCAATATGTACATCTTCAACAGATGATGCCACTGTTGTCTGCATTCATGACTGATGAGTAAAAGGGTGCATGGCTGTGGTGTGAGAATGTATCCCATATCCACAGCAAAACAAATGCACTTTCATTTCCAACAATAGAGCTAACCATCTGGAATGGAAGATAAGTCTGTGCAGGCAAGAGCGAGCTGAATTATAATAGACTGTGAACTGGAGATTGCCTCTCTAACACACCACAAACACGCAGGCATAAACACGCACAAACACACGCTCTAAAACACACACACACACACACGATCACACAAAAACTCTTTCACACACCACCGCTCCATGAGCTGTCTCCAGGATCTGGCTATGACACTAAGCGACTTGTAATTACGCCCCTGTTCAGAGAATAACTCATAACTCCTGGGCATAGTTATTATAACTGTGCACTGTGCCGAGAGTTCCAACACAACAGAGCCACAGCTCGCAGTGTGGGCTTTGCCGTACTAAACGCACTGAATCAAGGTGGGAGTATTTTTTAGCCAGAGTGGGGTTCCCCTGGAATGACCTGGTGTCTGCCCCTTTGTCCTTATTCCACCAAGGACTATCTCTCTGTTAGCATTGACACCAAACCAACTTCACTGCATATCTGCTAAGGCCCTGGGGGGGTCTACTTCGAGAGAATAGAACAGATAAAGGTCACATTGATAGGATTCTTCATTTAGTCGGTTCCTGATTGTCTTGTTTACATGATAATTGTGGTCCTGAAAGAACAAGTAAGTAGATTACTACTTGGTATACAACTAGTACTGCATTTTGTATTGCATTTGCATTTTGGTATACAAAGACGACCATTTGTTCCTAGACCAATGGCAATTAAATGTAATTTTCATTTATGAGTGCAATACACTCCCAAATGTACAACTTTACTTCCTCAGTCTGACTGCCTTTCAGAAACAGTGCAGATGGTAAGGATTGTACACCTATACTTAGAAATACCAAGTGTATCATTGAGACAGGGTGTAGGGAAGTAAGGCATCAAGCTCACCAGGTTTCAAGGGGTGTTTGTGGCTGTGTGGCATGCCAATATTATTTGGCCTGAGTCACTGTTTATTTGACTCCATCTTCCTGAACCTCTGATCTGCATGTTCAAACTATGAATAGATCTTTGTGAGGACAAACACACTGAGTCCTGTTTCCTCATCCTCTCCAGTGGCGAGGAAAGTGGGGCTCATTTAAAAGTCAAAAAGTGCATAAGCATCAGTGTTCAGCTACTGAAAATGTGTTATGGAAATAGGAGTTCACAGTTGATAACTCTCATTACACGTTTCTGACTGGACGCCCGAATTCCAATAATTCATAGTAGAACTGTTCTTGATGTACTGTGTTATAGCACTATCGTCATAAATCAATACAACGCACCATACTGGGCTGATCTGTGTTTGCGAAATCAAATGAACGGCATTTACGGTGGTCGTGAGGTTTTAAAATGAATTGCCATTTATATACAAGGCTGTGATAGCTGAGGTTTTTGAGATTCACTTCTACACGGGGGCGGGGCGGACTGCCTGACATCATTCATCTGTATAAAAGCTGCAGCTGTGGCTCCAAGCTCGCGCTGAGAGAGGCTTCAGAACAGGGCGCGCACGCTCCCCCCAAACAAAGAGACCACTCGGGCATTATTCCATCCACAGTGCGACAGCAGAATCATCCCCCCTTTTCACTCCAACGAAGCCTAACGAGCATCCTCTCTTCCACCAAAAACAAATCACCATGACGGCAAACGGGACCAGCGACATGCTCAAAATCCAGTTTGGGCTCATCAATTGTGGGAACAAGTATCTCACCGCCGAGACATTCGGGTTCAAGATCAATGCCTCGGCGTCAAGCATGAAGAAGAAGCAGATTTGGACTCTGGAGCAGAATGGTGATGACTCCAACGTTTTCTTTCTGAAAAGCCACCTCGGACGGTACATTGCAGCAGACAAAGATGGCAACGTCACAGGTGAGAGTGAGACCCCGAGCGCTGATTGTGGGTTTATTATCACTGCCCATGACGATGGGCGCTGGTCCCTGCAATCCGAGCCCCACAAGCGTTATCTGGGGGGCACCGAGGACAGAATTACCTGCTTTGCTCAAACCAGCTCCATTGCAGAAAAATGGAGCGTCCACATTGCTATGCACCCCCAGGTCAACATCTTCAGCATGACGAGGAAGAGGTACGCTCACCTGAGCTCCAAGCAAGATGAGATTGCCATTGACAGAGATGTCCCTTGGGGCGTCGACTCCCTGATCACCTTGGTCTTCCAGGACCAGAGGTACCACCTGCAAACATCCGATAACCGGTTCCTGATGAACGATGGCGGCCTGGCGCTAAAGCCTGACAAGACAACTGGATACACGTTGGAGTTCAGGTCTGGAAAGGTGGCGTTTAGAGACTGTGGAGGGAAATACCTCGCTCCCTCTGGTCCCAGTGGAACCATGAAGTCCGGCAAAAGCTCCAAGGTTGGGAAAGACGAGCTTTTTGTCCTGGAGCAGAGCCATCCTCAAGTGGTGCTCACCGCAGGCAATGAGAGGAACGTATCTACCAGACAAGGTAAGTACTTTCCTCAGTCAAAATCAAAAGTGTGGTCGTAAATTGAGTGGTTGTCAGCGAGACTGGCAAATCACGGTTTAGCTGCAGATGTAATTGATTTACTGACATTGGCGTAAAACAAAAGACTGCTAATATAACTGCCACTGGCAAACTAAAGCAATTAACCATGCATCACGTTTAATAAAGAATGCCATAGATATGATGTCATATCAAGGAAATGCCCATAGACATATGCAGTTCAGACCCAAATGCATACACCCTAGCGTTTTCTGTCTGTGGTTCCTGTGTGGGCATGGGTGGATCTGCAGCATTTGTAATTATTGTCAGACATAAAACAGGACTCCACACGACTCAAAAGCCATCTTTAAAGCCATGCAAGTATGTGAACCCCATCATTTCACAGATGTAGAGGAGAACCATTTTGAAGCAGAAAGATTATTGGGGGGTAGCTAGGCTCCATTTTGTATTGCATTGTGAGACAATTCAATGAAATGGTTCTCTTCCCTCCCTGAACAGAACCTTTTGAAGTACAAATCGCCTGAAAAATGACTTAACATTGATTTTTAAGTTTGACCTGCAAGATATGCAGGAACTGGCTACTGGCCGGCTATTATTGCCTCATTGGGAAGTTGCCGGCATCTTGTAATTGAATTATGAGCGAACCAGCCCATTACTGTAAAATCCCAAGAGAATGGACAGAAAAAAAATCATGTCTGCAAGAATGTAACACTGGCTTCTATTGGATTTTGAACAGATCTATCCTTTTGAAGTAGCTAAATATTTCTCTGCTGCTTTACCCTGTCATGTACCCCATCAATCTGTTTTTGTTAAAGGCAGCAAAAGCCCCCTAAGGTGACCTGGCACACATCACTGCAGACATTTGACCTCCCTCTGGCATTTGGGATGTTTTACCAGAACAAGAGTGTATTTCAAAGAGAAGTACTAGAGAAGTGCTTGTGTGTGTGTTTGTTTTTCTTTTCTTTTTGGATTTGATTCTTAGCGGCACACTGTCGTGCTTCAGACAAAGATGCTGAAACCTCATCCGGGCTGACGCACAGTAGATGTGCAGGGCTCTTCTGTGCCAGTGGGCTGGCCGGTTGCCAAGAGCCTGGTGTTGGCCGTGGCACGTGGTCTCTGCAGGTCCAAATAGAAAGGGGAAAGATTCACCCGTGTGTAGCTGGCTTTGTTTCCTCATTAGGCCTTTCGCTTGCATTCGTGTTTGGGATTTTCAACAAGCCTTGTGTCCCGTTCTTTTGCTGTATCTGCTTATTGGTTTTGGTTCAGAGTGAGGCATATGCCATGAGGATTTAGGGGGATGCATCTGGATGGGGTGATACAATCAGTATTTCACAAGATAATCTCTGCCCCTCCCCTCTTTGGTATTGTGATCAACCCCACACGACGTGTTGTCCAAATATGGCCTAATCACCAGTTGTAGGCAATCACATTAGGACAAATCTGGAGCAATGCAATGTGTTTTTCCCCTCAGAATCACTCCACAGAAAATTGAATTTAGTGGCTTGTGGAGTGAGATTTGTATTTATTAATTTTTTTAACCTCTCTATCTTTGAACCATGTGCCTGAATTGTTGTACAGCATTTTGTAGGGTTGAGTGAATGGCCTGAGATTGTGCTGTGGAGTGATAAAAGAGGGAGAGGGAGAGGGAGGCTGGGGGCATGTGCCTGCGGAGGGTGGTGTGGTTGAAGGAGAACAAAGGCAGAGTGATCTGTCCTCGCCTCCTCACACTGCACCCCAGCTGCTTCGCTCAGCAGCCTCGAGAGCTCCCCGAACAATGGGGCCTCGCTGGCCAAAGGAGGCAGGCAAAGAGGCAGGCAAGCAAAGAGGCAGGTAAGCAGGCCAACCATTTCTGTACACACAGAGTGCAGGGAGAGAGAAAACCCCTGCATTCTGTAGACCTTAATGTCCATAATGCGTCTCCATTGGCTTCCCTCACCCAATTTATCAGTCTGGCTCGAGGATTAAGATTTGAGGTTTTTTTTTTCTTTATGCTGATGGCTGTCCTCTTATCTGCCCCCCTGGCTGGCTTGTTCAGGGCTTTTGCTGCCAGTTGCCAGTCAAGGTTTGTAGGCCATTCCTCAAGCTGAGCACAGGGGTTTAAGCAGATAGCGCTCTCTGTTTTATGTTTTCTTTGGCTTGGATCTCTGTTGAGGCCATATTCATGACCAAAACACCCCACTGATATCCTCCACAGGAGTAGAATTGCTTATTCATGTTGTCACTTTTTAACTTGCATTGTATTCGCATTCCATTTGTATTGAAATTATGCAGGCATGCATGTGCTAGGGAGGAGGGGGGGGGGGGGGTAAATGGGGCAAGTCTCCTGCTGCTGTCACCAGTTCCACACCAAGGTGATTGCACTTACAGCGGTGCGGGGGAAAGCATGGTATTGAATTGGAGCACATGGAGCTACAGGCCCATGCGATGATCAGGGGGATCAAGTTGGTGTCTGTAAAAATGCCCCCAGGAGTAAATGAGTAGAGGTGGGGGAGGGGGAGAATTGATGTGTGTGTGTGTGTGCCCTGGTATGCCAGTGTTGCTTCTGGTGGCTTCAAAAAGCTGAAAGTGATGGGTGAAGATGCATTGGATTGAGAAGCGATCACGTGGTTTTTTTTTTTGGGGGGGGGGGGGGGGGGGGGGGGGTTCCTCTCCTTCTCCTACTCCTCCTTGCCCTCTTGTTCCTCTTCTGTCCAGCGTTGATTTAAAGCTGGCTCTAAACCCTCTTAGTCATTCTCCTCTGCAGATTGACTGTTAGGAAGCATGTGTTTCTCATCTTGGTCATTTATTTTCCTTGCTCATTCATCCTCGCATATTTCTGGGGAAACTCAATCTGCTCTACCGAGGCCAGGCTTTGGCACGGTAATTCTTAACCATTGCATGTTGGGTTCAATGTTTTAAGAGCTTGGAAAAGTAGGTACATGAAGGCAATCGCAGATTAAAGAGCTGCATCTAAGATTGTGGATTATTAAGACTAACAAGAAGGCTCCTGTCTTTTTTATTGTCTTTGTGGTTTAGCGGCTCCTTTTTTTCAAATCCATGTCTGTTTTCAGGCAATAAGTTGAAAGTACATCATGTCTGGATTTCAGAGCTCTTCGGGATCTTGTTATTGAGGGAAGGGATAACATTAGGATATTTTCCACCCATGCTGTAGAAAAAAAAAGAAAAGATTCTTTGTATTGTCTGCCTGACATCATACACTAAATATACTGTATGAAGGGCTGTATGTGGACATGAATGGGCGATTCATTTGCAGTTAGCCCCCTCTATGCCTGCATTATCCACCATAGCTCCTACCACCCACCCCATTATGGCGCTTTAACTTGATTTCATAGTAAACAACTGGCCCCTCTGGTTTTTGGCCTTAGCTGGAAGTGGACTCTCTTTGTTGTCAACCCGAGCCGGAACGGATGTAGCTTCATGACCCCCTCAAGCCCAAATGTTTTCATGAAATGTCCCATTGAGCATCCTGGCATGTGCGGCAGCCCCTGATTCCTGAGGAGATTACCTCCCCGTGGTGTTGGCAGGGTGTGCCACGGCAGAAGAGTGAGAAGCACTGGCACTTAACGCTTACCGTGCAACCAGTCAAGTCCAGAGGTCAAAGCCGCTGTAATCTTCACTCTCACCATCTCCCTTGCTTGCTTAAAGACTTATTTTGCTCAATTGAAGTCGTCAAGGCAGATCAAAGACTACATTCCTTTCTCTCCGCTTGACAAATAAGCGGGATTTTAGCGGAGTAATCCTTATGATAACGCCCACTCTGCGCCCTCTCTCCCTTTCCCAGGCATGGATCTGTCTGCCAACCAGGACGAGGAGGGCGACCAGGAGACCTTCCAGATGGAGATCAGCAAGGACACCAAGAAGTGTGCCTTCAGGACCTGCACGGGGAAGTACTGGACCCTCACTGCCAACGGTGGCCTCCAGTGCACCGCCTCCACCAAGTAAGCCACAAACAGTCCACTCTTTACTACACTCCTGCACTACACACTCAAAAATATCTGATCCCCAAGCCAAGGTTCTTTCTAATCCTTTTTTTCTGAATGGATAGGTTACCCTTTGAAGATATTGTTACCTATTGACTAACTTATTGATTCATAAGTGAAGGCCGTTTTGAGATTTGAGAAGGCTGTTTACCCCGTTTTCCTGGTTATTCTAAAACATACAACCACACCGAGTGGTTTGGAGGATTTGTTCTGTTTAGAGCCCACGTTTTGCCTCTTGGCAAACTTCTCATTACCATTTTATCTGCAGGACTGCAAATTGCTATTTCGACATCGAATGGCGTGAGAAGAGAATTACTCTCCGTGCTGCCAATGGAAAATATGTTGCAGCCAAGAAGAATGGGCAGTTGGCTGCTACTATCGACTCTGCAGGTGAGAGAAGTGGTCCTTACCACAATTAATGCAGAGAGATTTAGGATTAATTCGGTCTCCGTCTAGATGAGATTGATGCACGGCTGCGGCGGAAGCATCTACGCTGTTAATAAGATTAATAGATCCTGTTAGGATAGAGAACTCCCTTGTTGATTTGTTGTCCCTCTTTGGACGGAGCTCAACATGTCCATTTACCTCCCTAGGAGAGACTGAGGAGTTCCTCATGAAGCTCATCAACAGACCCATCATTGTTCTGCGCGGGGAACATGGCTTCATCGGCTGCAGGAAGGTGACTGGAACCCTGGACTCCAACCGCTCCTCCTATGATGTATTTGGACTAGTGTTTCGGGATGGTGCCTACAGCCTCCAAGGTTTGTATTGGCTTATCTACATCTCTGAAGAAGAGCTGCTGACATAATGGCCACCATTTTGTGTCACTAGTTTAGTCTTTGGTAGATTTCATGATTTAGTTTAGATTTATGTAGATCAGTTGTGATTTTCTATTCGGTTCCCTTTTTGATAGGCTTTTGGCTGGTTCTCTGGTTATGGTCTTCCTTTCCTTATTTGAAGTAATAGCTAATGACTAAATGCAGGTATTAACCAACATGCACATTTTTTTTTGGTAGATTCCACTGGAAAGTACTGGATGGTGGGGAGTGAATCTTCAGTGATCAGCAGCAGTGACACCCCTGTTGAATTCCTTTTGGAGTTCTGCGATTACAACAAGGTGGCCCTCAAGGCCATGACCGAGGGCAAGTACCTGAGGGGCGATCACGCCGGCGTCCTGAAGGCCAACGCAGACGACTTGGACAGTTCCACCATGTGGGAATACTAGAAGCACTTACATTTACCACTGTGGCTTTGTTTGTTTTTTTTGTATATTTCCCTTCTGTTTTTTGCATTTTTAAAAGTTTTTTTGTTTTCCTTTTCTTCAAAGAACGTGCACAAAGAGGGTTTGATTGGTGGAGAAGTGACACTGAGGGTTTACCAGCACACTGCTCTCAGTGTGGTGTCTTAGAGGACTGGTTTTATTTCAAGATGGAGGCCCGCAAGCCATCCAGCATCATGGGATGAATCTGCTCTGCCAAAATTCAGATTTGTCCGTCTGAAGCCCGTGAAATTCTCACAGAGCTGCCCGTTAGGCAGCCGCTCTGAAAAGCCAAAAAAAATCCCAACGCTAGTCTCCTGACGTGCTCACTGTCTGTGCCAGTTCACTGTCTCAGAGTTCAGCATCTAAATTGGGGGTGGGTGGGGGCACAATACTCAAGCTGCTGCATAACAAGAGGTGGATGCCTCTCCTTTCGTATTGCTTCTCTTGCATTTCCAAACACATTTTGATGAAAGGGGCACCAGATCCTGATCCTTGATCTATTTTAGCTTGACGGGATGATGGCTCTGAGTGAAAGAGTGTGATCCAGTATTTGAAGTGCTCCTCAAGGGTGAGCGCACACTCTGCCATATGTACAGTGTATGTTGAAAGCTGATATTCAATATAAGGGAGGATAAACCACAGTCCTGTTCTGTAACCTCGTCTCACCTGAGGGCCTATAGTTTAAAGTAGTGTTTGTACATAGCACAGTAGTCTTCGGAAAGATGCCTTCTCTCTCTCTCTCTCTCTGTCCCTATCCTGATGCCAATCCCTGATGTACGACCCCCTCCTCGTGGTCCACATCTGTTCACATGCCTAGAACACGCTGGCAAAAATACAGTGGTAACTGTCTGAATGTTTGTAGAAAATGTGTTTTTTTTTTGTTTTTTTTTTGTCGTCTTTGCCATTAATTGATCTAGATATTGAAGTAACCTCCCTAAACCACTGGACGAGATGATGTATGAAGACTGGTCAACATGCTGACCAGCTTTGTTCAATGATTGGGAGATGGAAATGTGCTAATATCTAATTAAGAATGAACTGGATGTTATTGTTTGTGCCATTATAATTATTGTTCATTGAGCGGGAAAAAGTAAACTGGAACATCTCTCAATCATCTCAGCTACCGAGATCATGAAGGAGAAAACTTAAGTGTTTTTCGAAACAACCCTGCAACAAACTAAGTGGAAGTCATCATAACATTGTGCCGTGTAGTTGTGGGTCTCACATTGCTCTCCTAAAGTTATGTTGTTGCAGGTTCAACACAATATTTATGGTTAATCAAAAAGAAACCCTCCATCCTTCTTGATCCATCCCAGTCGTGAAGGAAGGTCGTGTATGTGTTCCACTGCACACATTTGTTTTAAAGCATGAGTCTACCTGGAATGTGCACATCATTCACTTGGAAATAATCTCAGAACTTTTTTTTTTTTTTCCTGTTTTCTCTCAAAGGCACAGGCATTATCATGATCTCAGTTGCATAATCGTTACGCGCTATTACCCAAGTTGTAAATAATAATCCTTTACACACAAAAAAAGGCAACTAATCAACTTGCGTGACCGCATACCACTACCGTCCACTGCAGTGAGAGAAGGCTGATTGTTGTGTCTCAACTTATGAAGTCAACCGTTCACAACTTGAAACAAAAGGAGGTCTCATTTTTTTCACACCCTCACAGCTGGTGTGGGTACGTTAGTGTACTGCATGACAAACAAGGGCCAGCACTGCCTTAGTTTTCCTAAATCAGCTAAACTAACCTCATGGGTGCCGCGACTGCAAAAAAATAGATAAACAAAAAGCACCCCAACATTCAACACAAGTCGTTGGTGCTTTTCTCTTTTTTTACAAACACCTTTACTTTACCACTACAGAAGGTGCAGCAGTAATCTAAATATGATTGCTGCCTGCTTAGAGCTTTATCTGAGCACAAGACTGATTTATTAGCCTGCAATTTGAATAATGGAAAAGGAAATCAACAAGGATGCCAGATTTCTGTTTTATTGTTGTTCTTTGGAAAGAAGGGTATGATGATGGCTGTGCCTATGTATACAGTATGGTCGTTAAACATTCCACATCTCTACTTTGTAAAAGTATTTCCTTATTTTTTCTATTATTTTGATATTGTGGTCATTTTTTTCCTTGTGCCATGGATACAACTGAGATTCAATATGAAATAAAGTAAAACATTTGAATATGAACTGGACTGGACAGGTTCTTGGGTCTGTGCCGTATTGACTGTTTTGACATTCACTAATTCAACTGCTATATAAAAACGTTTTCAGGTGGGGTGGGGGGGCATTGAAATGTAATTGAATATTAAATTCTTTGCTAAATTAGCCTAATATCATTTAATAGCATAATCCTGTACACACATCCATGCAAGACCTTCATCCTTTATAGGATTTTAACAATCACCTTACAGTCATGTTTGCAGCATCTCTGGCTTCAACCGTTTCCCTTTTCCTATGACTCGAGGAGACGGAGGAGCCTGAACTCTCTGCAAGCCATGACTCAACCATCCAGCGTTTACTTTGGAACTCGATCTGCTCCCCACATGAGATGGGCTCAGAATGCTTCCCCTCCTTCCCTCCCCTTCTCCTAGGGCAGAAATTGCTCACAGAGTTCTCTGGCTTTTCACTGGGCTTGAGTGCCCCGCACATGAATGAGCCCTTTGTCTCCTGGCTTGGATGTTGCTGCTACTGCAGCCATTTGCATCATGGGCCTCACCCACTCACATCTGTTGAGTCACGGACCACACCACAATCATAGCTAATTTAAACTGCAACACCTTAAAAAAATAAACATTTTGTTCCATGAGAAAAAAATTGCTCTGTAATTTTAAAACTCCTACATTTGGTTATAGTTTGATTGTAGCTCTTTGGACAGCGACGGTACAGTGAACAGCTATTACACTGTTCTCATTCAAAGCCTCTGTCTGTGTGTGACTTACATACATACCTCATACTGCAGGAGGTATCTTCTCCACAGAAAGTTTGGGTTACGCAGAGGCTGACCTGTAGGAGCTAGCTGGCCCAGGGGCTAGCGTGACGAAGGCCAAGACAGCAGCTGTGAGGAGAATGGGATGAACTTATCCACACCACCCCACCATACACCCACCCCCTCTCCGCTGGCTCCTTCTCAGTCTCAGCCTTCTCTCCACCCCCCTCCTCCCCCCTGTGAGCATTCTAATGCAATAAGGCCACCAGAACGGCTCCCTAATCCACTTTGCGCTGCTTTCCAAAAACAGGCCAGGGGAAAGATGTCAGCTGGGTTAATTGTGGATGGTCCCAGAGGTCTGCAGTTTGCACTAACAGATGCATCCATCACTGTTTGACAGCACGTTCCTATGATGAGCTATGGATGGATATATTGCAGGACATAACTTAGAAAGGATTTGAGGTTCTTTCCACATGTTCTAGCTTGGTGATGATATCATTTTTGGTATGCTGAAACTATCCTGTAAAAGAAGTGATTTGATCACCATTAGTACATACACTTGTTGAGGGTTTGAAATGTACCAGTTGAGAACATTTTGCAGCAAGAAAATGTTTTCAACATGACTGTGGCCATTTGGCCCTGCATTGTTGGAATCTTGGATTGCATCTGGCATGACAACCGGCACAGTGAAGACTGATGGTGACTCCTGAGGGATCAAGAGTAGGCAGCTAATGCAGGCAGCAAGATCTGGGAGACAAAACAACACAGATTACAGGATTTAGGTAATGGTGGCTGTATCTCAAAAAGCCTCAATTCTTGCACGTTCATCAACTGTAGCAAGCCATTTTTTCTTTCATGACTGTTTTAGTGTCAGATGCCGTGTCTCTGACACAAATGCATTCATTTGAATAAATTTGCCTCTTCAGCTAAAGTAAGCTGCTTGATGTGTGTAAGTTCAACAAAGCGTAACAAGCCAAGGATCCAACCTTTCTTCAATACGGCAAAGTTTCATTGAGGGTGTTAAGGTAATAGAAACATAACTTCAACAAATGGCTTTCTTTACCTGTGAGACTGTAAATATTTAAAATGTTCAAAAATAAGCGATAAGATTTTGCCACAGATTACATAAGAATGTAAAACAGTGAAGACAGGCACGTCAAAGGTCATGATATTGTACTGTGGGCTGTGTAAGCACAATAAAATAGCAGGGGGTTACAAATAACTGCATGATAACATTGAAATGAGTGGCTGGAAATTCAAAGGGCCATTGATTTCTCCATAAATGTAGCATTCACAACATGCTATAAATTGCTGTGGGCAGTAGGAGCAACAAAGACCCCCTGTATGTCCACAAACAGAGACACACACATATCTCCATCTAGACAAAACATCCCACGCAACGTAAATAGAGACCTGGCAAGCGCAGGGGGCCGTATTTCAACAACTCCCTTTTAATGATCTCACAAGATTAATAATGCCCCAGCATCTCCATCATTCCATCTGGTCACAGACAGAATCTTCAGCTCTCACATGCTCACCTTTGACCTCTCCTGAGAGAGGCCGCAGAGGAAGTGGCACATATCCTGTCACCGCTGACCGCTCCCCGACCCCCGGGGCGAAACGAGCGGAGATGATGACACTCTTATGACTCGCTCCGAGTGGGGTTGGTGACCCTGGGGGGTGGCCATTAAATCTCCATCACCTCATGATTGTCGGCCATCTTAACAGCGAAGGAGACGCGAGACGAGGGGAGAGCCTGATTTAGACACCACATGAGGAGAGGGTGTGATTACACCACTGGGTCACTTGATAGCAGAACGCATCCATCAGAATCGGGTCTGTTTCTGAGACCCGAGACACTAAACTCATTTTAAATGGATCTATAAATATGTGTGTCATTTTTTTGGGGTGAAAGCCCAGTAGCCCACAGCTAGAGTATATAAAGAGATGCCGGACGGCTTGTGTGTGTTTTTTAGGTAAGATTTTGGTAGACATTTGAAAGTACTTGGCATTAAGTTGAGTGAAACAGTGCCAAAATTATTAATGTTGTACTTTGACAGGTTATGTCGCATATATTCCTGGCTAACCCTTGAATACCTGTAAGATGTCATTGCGTATACCAATCCTGGATTGAAGATTCTTGTCAACTAAAACATCCACCCTAGCCTTATGTGTGATTTAGAGTTATAGGCATCGCTGTCTGGAAGCAATGAGGAAATTCGCCAACAAGTGACAAAAGATAAAATATAATTTGGTGCTCCACTGGGGTAATTTCATTAAGTGTTGAGTGTAAAGTTGTGTGCACTTAAAATGTCAGAACAATGTGTGCCTGTATGAATACAGCAGCACGTTGTATTGGTGAATTGTGCTCTTCAACATTATAAGAATTGTAAATTCAATGCTTGTGTGATACAGGAAATGAACGGCTGGATTCTCACAGTTAAATATGTTCTGGTGGCTTCCTCAATAGACCAGGATGTTTAGCTAACAGCTTATATCCTACTTCACCTTCCCAAACAATGGCCCTTCTAAAGCTGAATTCCAGAGTCGCTCCACTGACGGTCACATCCTGACAGGACACAGTGAGTTCCCTGTATCACTGCAGCACTGCTTCAAAACAGATCTCAACACCTTTGGCCTTTCCTGACTTGTAATGGTGAAGGTTCTTGTTTAGGCTGGGATGTAGATGACGTGCCACTCTTTTCTCATTTAGCTTTTACTTCTAAACGACATGGCCAATCTATCTAACAATTCAACTATGACTATTGCCGAGTCGTAAACAACTCGTTGTTTGATTACCCTCTGCTTGTCCCTGAGAGGATCATACAGATGACAAGAAATGTATTGCTCAGCAGGCAAGGCATCGCATTCATTTTTCCAGAAGAGCACACACACAATGGCGTGTTATGCAGTGAGTCACTGGAGTGTTTTTGTTATGATTATATAACTTCACTTGAAATCCCACAGGAGGAGGATGGAATGTCACTAACCTCTGTGATACCACAGCGCAAACGCATTCCTGCCAAAATCCATTGTGAAGAAATCAGACCCACAGCCTAAGAAAGAATGCACTGTACAAGAGGAGGGCAGTGTTGGACAATGATACAAGCTACATCTTGTGTTCCATTTTACCCCGTCTCCTCCGCTCCCCTCATCTACTCTGCCGCTGGCCAATGCACAACACAGGGACCCTGGGATTCAGAGTGAGATGACAACACAGACCCAAGTCAGTTCTGAAAGATACAGCATCTGCATATCTCCTATCCTGGTCAACTTCGGTACTAAAGTAGCCCAGTGTGAGACTAAAATACAAAGATACTCATTGAAACTTTGTGTGTGTGTGTGTGTGTTGGGGTGTGTGTGTGTGGGGGGGGGGGGGGGGGGGGGGAGGTGGCATTAAATATATCTGACACACAAGGCAGGTCATAATCTTGCAGAAGACCACAGTATCTTGTGTGTTCAAAACATTCTTTCATCAGTGATCCGCTCCAGGGTGGACTTAGGCTCTGCAGCATGTGGGCTGAATCCAGTTACAGAGACCTTGACTGTGCTGACCAGACTGTGGGCAAGCTGCCAGGGTCATCCCTTCCCTCCTGACCTACTGCTCCATCTGCTAACCCTTGCTAAGCAAATAAGGGTTAAAAGTGTGAAACCAGGACGTGTTTATGGCATCCATCCTGTTGCTTGCAGGCCAAGGAAAGGGTAGGGCAAGGTAGGTAAGGTAGCAGAACAGCTAAGGGAAAAGATGTACGATTCAAAAGAAGGACCAATGGAAAAGAGAACCAGAATGTGTAGAATCTGTTTTTAGTATGAAATAGAGGTACACTTCAAACTGTCAACAGAGTTAGCAGCAATAACTGTCAGCAGCGGCAATACCTTCGGCCACATTTCACAAGTATAGTAGTTCAGCACATCCATGCAGCACCAACTCTGTAGCTGTCAGGGAACGGTGGCCCTCTCTGATTGGTTAACACAGATGGCCTGCTGAAATTGTAGATGCTGCTTACAGAACTGAGGAGAGTTTGAAGGACATTGTACTTCCAGAGCATCTGTTTTTGTGATGGTTAATATAAATGTTAAGCACGCTAGCTTACGTGTACCATAAGGTATTACTTACAGCAGCTCTCCATGTTCTGCTTCAGTAGCCTCCCCCATCCCCCCACCATCAACCAAGTCTCCCACACTCTCACACCTGTCTAGCCTCGCATTTCCTCCAATCCATAGGGAAAGCATTTTTACGTAGCTCTGAAATGGAAAGAATGAAGGGAACATTATGTCCTCCAACAGGCACTGCACATTAGCCTTGCGTTACAGAGAAAGAACCACACTCTTAAACTCTTACTGTGATAATGAACCCACAACACTTAGGAAAACAAGCAAAGAAAAAAAAGAAAAAATCCACGTTGGCACAGACTGGAGACAACTGTCCTCACATTCAGAGCACTTGGCAAGACTGCAGGGTCAAGAGCCAACTCCAATCTAAATGCCTTCACCATGGTGCATGGAGACCCTCCGTAGGCCAAGCTGGTGGTGGACAAAAGCCCAGCAGAGGGGCCTGGTGCCAGGGGGAGGGGAGGGTGGTCGGAGCCCTTGGTCTGTGGTGTGGAGGAAGGATGGGCTCAGTCAGCGGGCGTCCTTTCTCTCAGGGCTGTGCATGAGAGTCAGGGCCCAGCAGGGCGCACAGCCATGGGGCAAACAGCCACGCAAAGGCAGCCTGGGAGCTGGGCACAGGGGTGGTAGTGGTGGGGTATTTTGGGGGGGGTTGGGGTTTTCCCAAAAGACTCACGCAACCTGCCAATCCCCCCAGGTCCTTCTATCCCAAATAAAAGGGTGGCTGTTCCGGATTTACAGAGGCACTCTTCAAAGCCTTCTGGGATTTCCAAACCGATCCTCCTCACAACCATGACTGAAACCACCTCAGGCAAAGGGCTGACCATTGATCATGTGTCCATCAGCGGCATTTTAGAGCCTCAACTATTGAACTGTACCGTGTACGGCCACCCCACTGCGCAGCACGGGGGTCAGCAGACCACAGCAGGAGTCTGGGGCACCATTTTATGTGTCAGAGCTGTACGATCATCCACATCATGCTGAAACATCTAGAATAACTGCCTTTGATCCCCTGAGCAGGGGCACAGCCATCATACAGGGGTGAATGGGTAACACTGCACACAACAGGGGTGTCTGTGGGGGGAAGGGCGTCCCAGATCTGAACCCTGTTTATGTACACTCCATACACGGGGTTTGCATACCAATCATTTTTAATATTTGAATATCTGTGTCTGTGAATGGTTATGTCAGGGGGGATGGGAGCACGTAAGGCTGCAGTACATGGGAAATTCATCAGGAAAGCAGTGACACTATTGTGAGTCGGAATGCCATTCCACTCCATGAACAATGTAATCATTCTAAGCGGGTAACCTCATTTTGTGCATGCGTATAGTAGATACATAGGGACATTAACATTCGAATAGTTAAGCTGCAAACAGTTATCCAGCTATTTGATTATCTGTGCGCACCTCTAGTTCTCTAGTCTTGTGCACACCACTTTTCCATGATGTCAAATAGTAAAATCTTGAAATGCACCGATTCATTTCTGTGTTTGCTGGGTGGTCCTGTTAGCCAATGTTTTGCTTTATGTTTTGTTAGACCTCCACTGCACTGACAGAACAACACAAGGGTTTCTGGTAGGTTCTGAAGCTTCACAGCAATTGAACATCTCTCTTTCTCTCTCTCTCTCCCTCTCTCTGTCTCTCTCTCTCTCTCTGTCTGTCTGTCTGTCTATCTCTTGCTCTCTCTCGCTGTTTCTCTCTGTCTGTCTCTTGCTTACTGTCATGTGCCCTTGCTTGCTCTTCATCTTTCTTTTCGATTTCACCGTGTTTTGTCTCTCTTTTCTCGCTACATGCTACTCTGTGTCTGGCATTCTCTTCCAGGGTTTACTTTAGGCATTTCTGCTCTTCAACTAAAAACTCTTCCCCCAACCCCTACCCAGTTGTCAGAGCTCTCTAAAAGCACCCCTGTGAAAGAATCGCATGAATCAGCCTTTTTCTTTCTATGGCGCAATCTCTGTTGTTTATGGCTCTCTGAGCGATGATAGACACACCAGGCATGCAAACCAGACTACTCAAATGTCACCACAACAATCCCGAACCAGCCCTGAGATAGGAGAAAGAGACATTATAAAACACGGAAATTCCTTTTGTATGGTGAAAGCAATTTGCATTTGGGCACAATGCACAACTTTAACCTGGTATGTCTGAGGTAGTGACTGATCTAAATATGGCTTATTCATCCTCCGTGAGAAGCAGAGAGCACATCATTGTGTCTGTTGTCTCTCACCTGAGGCGCTTGTTCTGCCCCAGATAGAAAAAGCATCCAATTTCGTCCCTCTTCTTTGCGCACTGTGTTGGAAACAAGCCTTCTGGGCTATACGGTCTCCGTCACATCCCTGTTAGGATGTGTATCCAGACATTTCAGACACTCAACGGACAAACGTAACGCCAATCACGAGGCAATACAAACCTTTTGGATTCCCAATGAATTAAACAAAATCAGTTTGCCTCAAAGGTTTTATTTTTTTCTGAACAAAGTTATTCATTTTCTAACAGATCAACAGTTTGTGCTTCTTTCAAAAATATACTCGATGTAAAAAAAAAAAAAGAAAATAGCCCAACAGGCACTCGGCTTTGTCTCCCAGCCTCTGGTAACAGGCTTCTCAGTCCCTCGACAAAATTAGTAGAAAAAAACCAAGCCAAGCCCCCTTTGGCTTTAACGTGGAAAAAGCCAAAGGGGGCTTTAACGTAGAAAAAGCAAAGAGCTTATGGGTGGCAGCAGTGAGAACCCCCATGATGTCACCAGGAAGTGTTTCATAGAGGCCTGAAGAAGCGCTGATGGGGTCCATAGTGCATAGGCAGGTTGAAGTTGAGGTGCATGTTGCGGGGGATGTGTGGGGGCAGGTTGGCCATGGGGGGCACATACGGGGCCGGGATGGGAGGGTGGAAGATGACGCCGCGGTGGGGGGGGCCCGGCAGCATCACCTGGCGGACCAGCAGCGGGGGCTGTACCGGCTGGGGGAGAGGGTGGGGGGCCAGGGACGGCCGCGGCCGCTTCGCAGCGATGGGCTCTGGAGGGGGACCCACACGCTTCCCTGCAGAGTCTGAAGGGCAGAGATAAGGAACATGAGAGAGAGAGAGAGAGAGAGAGAGAGAAATGAGAGAAAACAAGAAAGAGAAGAAGAGGATGTATGTGAGAAAAGGACACAAAGCAAAGTGAGAAGTGCTTATATACATTTCATTTATCAAAGTTCTATTAACATTATCATGTGTCTGAACAACAGGCTAAGAAACAGAAGCTACAGTACAAGAGAACATAACAAGGAACTAGAGACTGATATTTCTGATATCATATTATGTCTGTTATCTAAATGGAAAAATGATCACACTTCAATGTATTAAAGTATGTACTTCTCCAGCTAGCTATGGGTCAAATTACATAATGTCTATTTGTCTGTTGGTCTGAAACACCTTAGAGCTAGAAACATGCAGTAACATTAAAGTTGTTGTATTGGTTCAGAGTGGTTAGTTTCAATAACTATTGGTCAAAGCACAGAACGTGATTGCAGCTGGTCAAACAGCCTTTGTGATATTTTCCCAGCGACTGTTCAAAGAGCAGATACAGACATAATGTGGTTCTGTCATGTCACCCTCTGCATTGACTGACAGCCTTTGCTGACAAGGTGAAGACTCCCTGACCTGAGTTTTTGTTGAGTTCGGCCTCGCCAGTCTTCTGGATCTCCTGAATGATCCGCTCGTCATCTTCCTGCAAAGGGCAAAAGAAAAAACAAAGAAAAACAGAGTGGTGGGTGAGCACAGAGAAAGATGTATAATAACAAAGAAAAACAAAATGGCTGCTACCCGTCTCATTCGTAGTAAGTAAGGGTCTACTGGGGAGGAGCACAGCTGTGTGATGGTGCCAGGGTTGGACTGAGACAGACTGCTCATCTGAGGGACACTTCATCAGGCAAACACAAAGTGCCTCCTATCACACCACCGCCATCATGTGACCATTCCCCTGTTGTTCACTTACAGAGACAGTAAGCAAAGCTGAGTGCCAGGTGATTAGCCTGTGCTGTGGGTGTGATGATAATTGCTCCTCTGCTGTGCCGGTGGGACTGAGACGGGGCCAAAGCCCTGATGAACACGGCCTACCGAGCAAAATTAACCACCCCACAACAGTGCCTTACAGTTAGAGTGCCTTATGGGCCCTACTGCTGACCTTGTTGTTGTTGTTTACTAAACAACAATGCTGTTGTTTGCCTCAATCAACACCTCGACGTGCAAAATCTGCGTGTCTTCCTTCATCACGTTTGACCCAAGGATGGACTGTGCGAGTGTGTCGAGGCAGAAACTTAAGACGGACTAAGAGCAGGCAGGAGTTTACATCATCAGGCCTGGACATGGCCTATTGTCCGCATCATCAGGCCTGGACAAGGCCTAGTGTCCACATCATCAGGCCTGGACATGGCCTAGTGTCCACATCAGCTGACTCATCCTCCAAATGGCAGACATACATAACCAGCTGAGTCACCATTCAGCTTACTGAGGGGCTTATTTCCAATGACACACGATTGAATGCAAGAGCGATGACCTTAACAAGAGCAAGACACAAGCCTTGTTAGCGTTATGCTAACTGCTAATAATATTACACATGAAGACTAGAAACAAGAAGCTCGAGGGCAGCAAGGTTGTGTTAACTGCTTAAAATCCTACACTAATCACTGGTGAGAGATCTAAATTAAAAACAGCTTCTCTGCTGAACTTGTCCTGCTGTGCAGTTTGCTGTAAGACATATCTGCGGACTGCAATCGCCCACCACAACCCCGAGGGTCATCTCAATGAGAATGCCACAGACAGCACATGAGCTTTTCTCTTTACATCACCACCCAAATCCTTCTCTGATCTGCAGCAAGGGACTGGGCTTTTAATCTTAAACCCATCAGGCTGAGATCCTCATGAAGCATTAGATAAACCGCATCAGATATACAAAGGATATTAACTAGCTTTCATGAATATATATATATACACATTCTTACAGGTTTCTCTGACATAGACAGGTTTCTTTTGAGCCTGACTTGTGCAGCTATTAATAGAACACTATTGGGATGAACGTGATTGGCTATTGTGACAATACAAGCTCGTCTAGGGACGATTAAATCATGGTGATGGTTAAGTAACACACAAAACCCAAAGCGATTTTCGGGCAAGGTATAAAAACAATTAATGGCAACATATTTTGGCAGCTGGCACTCCCACCAGATGTACCAATTAGGGTTAACAACAACCAAATTGCTTCCCAGGTAAACCCAGGAGGGCAACACAGTAACAGGGGGTTACATAACCTAAGTAGGTCTTTGAAAGCTAGGAGGAGCTGTTTGGAAAGCAAAGCTGTCCTGAGCTATAACCAGCGGCGTTGAGCCCACTCGAGCCTGGTAACCCGAGAGCCAGGCCGCACAGGGGAATCACACAGAGTAAGACACTTATCAAACACTCCTATCTTATCACTTTTACACCAACAAGGAACGGGTTCTTTGAACCTTGGTGCCATCTAGCGAACCAGCCCGTGTTTCCACCAGGTTCGAGCGGAACCACTGTAATCAAGGATGCGTCGTCAACGGAGGGCGTAGTAGTAGCAAGATGGCGGAATCGCATTGACTACTTGCCAGCCCTTGCTTGCATCTTGCTTCCTCTCCAAACTGTAGAATGACACGCCCACTGATCGCACTTGAAAAAAAAAAACAGCTATCCTTTTGTTCCAACTGGGAACCAACTTTTCTGGTTCTGAACCGAAACCTTTATGTTTGGTTCAACGGATCAAAATCTGGTCTGCAAACCAAAACCCAAACCATTCCCTGTTCAGGTGAGGGGCGAGAGAGAGAGATAGATGGGGAGAATGTGGTAGGGATTCAGGTGAGGGGTGGGAGGGAGAGGGAGAGAGAGAGAGAAAGAGAGAGACAGAAAGATGGGGAGAATGTAGTAGGGATTCAGGTGAGGGATGGGAGGGGGAGAGAGAGAGACAGAGAGAGAGAGATGGGGAGAATGTACTAGAAAGTACTACTAAAGTGAGTCACGTTGCCAAACAGATACACAGTGAGAGCCCAGGTCTCCATCTGTTCAACTTTCAACACTCATTATATGGGAGTCTGCTTTCCTATTTGATGGGCACATCATGGCAAAGAGGCAGTTTTGTTGACCTGTACATACAATTCACACAACTGATGTAAGAGTATGTACAGTACCAGTCAAAAGTTTGGACACACCAGTTTTTTCTTTACTTTTATTATTTTCTACATTGTAGATTAATACTGAAGACATTTAAACTACGAAATAACACATATGGAATGATGTACTAAACAAAAAAAGTGTTATCTACCATTTAGAAAATAATAAAAGTAAAGAAAAAACTTCTCAAATACTGAGAAGGTGTGTCCAAACTTTTGACTGGTACTGTATGTTTCAACCAACCCATGTCAGTAGACCACCCGATATATGGTTGAGTTTCAGGATCTATGAAGACTGTGTGTGTGTGTGTGTGTGTGTGTGTGTGTGTGTGTGTGTGTGTGTGTGTGTGTGTGTGCTCCTCCTCTGGGCTCCATCCAAAGGGAATCCATCTTGCAAAGCCCACACGTGAAAGTCTTTCTTTGTTTGAGCATGTTTGTATATAAGCATACAGGATTACAGGCTAGCGTTTGGTGGACTGACAAACCGATCAAGTATGTGTGTGTTCTTCGGGTGGGGGACTGAGGGAAATGTGCGTACTCTTTTAAGTGCATTTGTCTCTGTACAAATGTGTGTGTGTGTGTGTGTGTGTGTGTGTGTGTGTGTGTGTGTGTGTGTGTGTGTAATTCTGGTGTTGGTTTGTGTATTTATTTTGAGTGTGTTTTCCTATGTATACGTGCGTTAGTGTGTGTAGTTCTGGTGCTGGTGGGCTCACCGTGGGGTCCGACCAGAGGGAGCACTTCTTGCAGTTCCTGCAGGGGGCACCGGGCGAGCGGGCGTGCTGGCAGAAGTGGTTGTAGCCGTTGATGGGCTGGCGGCAGAGGTAGCACATGAAGGCACCGCAGCGGCACGACATGCGGTTGCAGCCTTCCGCCTTCACCAGGCCAGTCCCGCACTTGTGGCACTTCCGGATGCGTGCCGCCGTCATCTTCTCCTCGCTGCGTTTCATCACACACACACACACACACACACACACACACACACACACACACACACACACACACACACACACACACACACACACACACACACGAAAATTACAGTGGTGAAAATTGAGACCTCACAATTCAATATTACAATGATATTTAGTTGCCATGTATTGTCATTCTTCTGAATGACTTTGATTCTGTAAATATACAGATTAGAAATATATTTTCCCAACAAGTTTATTTTTTACAGAGCCCTTTCAGACATCAGAAGTTATTTTGGATAAGATCAACTGGGGGATAAAAAGCATCTGCACATACCTAGATATTAATGCATTTTTAAGCTTTTGGTGAATTTAAGAATGAATCAAGAATCCTGATTTGTAACTGAATCGACCTTTTCATTCACCCCTAATTGCAATGCACACCATAATGATGTCATCATGGGACAAGCCATTTTGCTGTCCATGATACAGAGAAGGAGAATCTCCTGCAGAGTAATATATAGTGCTGAGAATTACTACCTGTGCCGTAATGTTTTTTTTCTGTTTACAAATTAAATGAAAGTAAGAAATTAAAGTGCATTGGGTCTTAAAGATAAATCAATAGTTCTGCGCCATCACAAACCCTTATTTTGGCGTTCCAAAGAGACTGAGGAAAAGAGTGTCTTAATGGGTCATGCATTGATGGGAGAGTGCCAATTAAAGTGCCCAACTATTCGGTGGGAAGTGGGTCTAGACCACCAAAACTGATTCATCACAGGTGGCACTGTGGCGGCACTGTGGCGGCACTGTGGTGGTTGTTGTGGCTATGGAAAGCTTGTCTGTTAAGAGACACAAGCAATTGATGGAGAATGGATTAGCAACAAAGGGAGCAGTGATGTTGACAAAACGTTAGAACATTGACTATAACATACATGATAAGGTGCGGTCGTGTAGAATATTGACTATAACATACATGATAAGGTGCGGTCGTGTAGAATATTGACTATAACATACATGATAAGGTGCGGTCGTGTCAAAGTCAAAGGAAGCACGTGATTTAGTTGCGGCAAGACAGGCAACACTAAAATGTTTTACTCTTATTTAAACATTTTTAAATTGATATTTCAGCAGCATTTCCTATGAATATTTCATCAATTTAATTTGTCTGACAGGTCATATTTGTCAAGTCTACCAGGCCTGAATGCAACTTCTAAATTGAAATGTCTTTTTTCACAAAATGAATATACCATTTTTAAATGATTTGCTAATGCTATTTACATGGCATTATAGGCATTTAGAAAGCACTAGACAGGTTATGGTACTATTCGTACATTAGCTATAATTACACGCTCAACTATAAAATTTGAGCTGAAAAAAGAAAAGCTCAGTTTGTTCCTGTTTATTCTGATTCACTAGGGACAGGTGTGTAAATATCCAATCTGTTTTTGCACTGTTATGACAACAGTCTGGGATTCCGGCCTTTATAAAGGAAGAGGGAAGTTCACTAAAGGTGTCAAGAGAATCAAAAGGAACAACAGGACGTGAGGTCTCCATGGCCTCTGCATTCAAAATGGAGGGAGAGGAAAGAAAGGCAACAGGCTCACTTCCTGTTCAGACCAGGAACTGGAGGAACACTGTGCCCATCGGAAAAATAAACAAAATCCGTTGCGTTGCATTAACCAAATTCTGTGCAAATTTTCTCATGATAAATAATGCAGTTATTTTTATCAGAACGTTGGTTCGCACGAACAATCTCCGATGGGGAATACAACAGAAAGGCAGCTCAGCGATATTAATGAACTTGGTATGAAGCAGACATGAGTGTGTGAGATTTTCCAGGGGATTTCAGAGGGGTGTGCATGTGTGTGAGTGTGTGTGTTGTAGAGGGGTGGTGGTGGTTTCTGCTGCCTCCAGGGCGAGAGTGGCTGACGCAGCAAATGCGATGGTAATGAGGCTAATGAACTCCCCTGTGGCCCATTACAGCTGTAAAGGACCCCAAATATTAGGCTGGCTAAATTATTTAGAGACAGGCACTCACAAAGCCACCCGCAGCCGGATCTCGTCTCTCTCCACCACCTGCTCGCAGGTCTTCCCCACGTGGTCCTTCCACACCACCTGGCACTTCCTGCAGCTCTCCTGAGGAAGGATACACACACACACACACACATTAAACACACATATAAAACACACATATAAAACACATCCACACCTGCATTCCTGTCCACATCTGTGAACAAAACAACTAGACAGTCAGTAGTGGTATTATAACTATCAAAGTTACACACACACCCCTATATAACTTTGTACACCCGTGAACAAAAAAACAGTAGACAGACTGTAGTGGTATTACAGCTATGGAAGTCACACACATAAACACACACAAAAGTAAGGAAGTAGACTGGGTTCCCTTTATTGTTTATTTATTACCCAGCATCCCTCAGTGGCAGATGTAGTGATCGTGTTGCCTGTATGGACCATCTGGGATTAATAATATCGGCCATTAAGGCTTAGAGCCAAGCCCACACCCTGTAGGCTAAAAGCACAGCACTCATAACTACAGCCCACTAGACAGCTGCAGAGAGGACAAAAGAGTCTGAGAGCGCTGGGTGGATCTGACCCTGCTGTCTGCTCAACCTGCAGTCATCAGCAATGATGTGACCACACCTGAAGCAAGCAGCGGCCATTTCAGACAAAGGATGATGAGGCGTTTCTGACAGAGCCAGTCGGTGCCTGAAATAACCTTCAGGGTTTCCACTGGAGTCGTGTATATTTATATAGAGAGAGCAGACATATACTATTAAGATGAAACAGGCATTTAGAAAGGGGAAAGGCTGATAATAAACAATAAAACACAATTCATGAATCTGACTGCAGCTGCTGCGTGCTGAAAGCAAAGAAGAGCACTCCTTCACCAGGAGCCACTGCCGGCACTGCACCCCCTCCCAGCACGGTTGCCTAGAAACAGCATTTTCATCTGCTCCATTTTAGTTATGCCAGCCCACGATGCTTTGCGTTTCAGCTGACTGCAGAGGACATCTGTCCCCGACACCCTGCTTGGCACAGGGCCTCTCTCTCTCACTCTCTCTCCATCTCTCTCTCCCACTCGCTCTCCCTGCCTCCTCCATCATGGTGGGAAGTGAAGCAAGTAAAAATAGGCACGCTTCTACGCCTCCTCGTTTCACAGCGTGGCGAGCTGAGGGGCACAGAGTGTCTGAGGGGCGATCCGGGTTTGGGGTGAAGGCAGCCCACCCTCTTCTTCTTCTTCTTCCTCAGCCGAAGGCAGCCCACCCTCTTCTTCTTCCTCAGCCGAAGGCAGCCCACCCTCTTCTTCTTCCTCAGCCCTCATTTCATCCCCTCTTCTGCGCTGCTAAACTGGAGAGAGACACGGAGGAGGGCCAGTTCAAGGAAGCCAAAAATATTCATGGCACAAAACAGTACTTCCAGACTAGCAGAGAGCAAGTCAATGAGTAAGTACTGATGGAGGGTTTAGCATGTGAGGCAGAGAATGGAGGTGCTTTGTGTGCGAGCAGCTGCAACGTCATGCTGCTCTTAGTTCACTCAGACCCCCCAGCCTTAACATGCTAACTCAAAAACCCTGGAGATGATCTCTCTCTCTTTCTCCCTCACTCACTCACATAGTTTGACCCAATTTACACAGAAACCCAGGAGACCACAGACACGCACAGACAAACACGTTGACCACCTTTTACTGAGAAACCAGGGAGGTGTCAACCACACACACATATATATATGCACAGCAACTTACTAAGAAACCAAGGAGATGATCCACACACACACACACACACACACACACACACACACACACACACACACACACACACACACACACACACACACACACACACACACACACACACACACACACACAACACACACACACACACACACACACACACACACACACACACACACACACACACACACACACACACACACTCTATCCACAGTCAAGAAGCTCTGCAATCCCAGAGCAGGGAGTTGCCTGGTAACAGGCCCCCGCTAAAAACTGCTAGCGTTAATATTTAATCAGTGGGATGAATATTTATGAGGCTGACATATGACAAGCGTTGTGCTGATGGGGCAGCATGAAGTCAGAAAGCCCACTTCAGACAATTAACACACCAGCAGCTCCTGGGGGGGTCATCGCCGTCCAGGAAATTAACCTGTAACTTTAGAACCATCCCTCTTACTCTCCCCTCTCAGACCTGCAAATGCTGTATGCCACTGGCCTGGACTAGCTTCAAGCTAAGCATGCTAATTCTGCCAAACAAGCACGAGACTGCCCAAAGAGCCAAAATGGCAGCCTTTAAAGCTGATAACAGCATCATTTGTGATGGTGATCACTTGTAAAACACTCAGCGATGAATGCAGCGTGCTCGCAAGACGAGACAATAGCCTCAGCAGTAGCTCAGGGCAGATGGGAGGAGCAGGGAACAGATCAGAACAAGTGGTGCAATGACAGGATGGTGAACTATCGCCCCCTAGTGGGCCTGCAGAGACCTGCAGGAGGGTAGGGCACCAGTGCACACACCCACTCACTCTTACACAAAGATAAAGCATAAGGAGGATCAAACACACTGCAGTAATATTGACACTGTGTGTGTTTCTAGGCATGTGAGAGGCAAACAGGGCCCCATTCTTTACTCATACCCAGACTTGTTTGTGATTATGCACCGATCAGCGCACTTCTGCCAAAAGCAGGAACACAGATTGAGATACTTCCTTTTAAGTCATATGACAAAAGAGGTGCAGATAAACCACAGTCCAACCCACTTCTCTCAAATGTAACACAGTGCTCTCTGTAATGATAATGGCATACTCTATAATCTATCAAACATATACATTAGGCTACATGATAGCCACTGGGTACACTGTATGTTCACTGGGAGGCTAATTTAAGGACAACGAGCTTGAGTTAGCATGTTTGTGGAGGGTGAAAAGAAGAGGTTGACACCACGAAGGACAAAGGAAGCCAACATGCCACAAATCTATATGCTGACAGAACATGTCTAGCAGACAGCAGCAAGTCATGCACACAAACACACACACACGCGCACGCGCGCACGCACGCACGCACGCACGCACGCACGCACGCACGCACGCACACACACAAACACACAGAAAATGTAGCACCTTCCCTTATATAGAAAAGCTAAAATACACCCCTGGTAAAACTTCCTGGACATTACACTGAAAGAGCGTCAGGGGTGTGGCCCATGCAGACTGCCACAGTACTTGCGCAATACTTCCCTTTCTTCATGGTTGTCTGAGCTCTCCTCAGTTAGAGTTCGATGCCTTTGTGCACACATTTTCATATTTTCCAGTGACATTTCAACTTCCCCATAGCACACCTACACTGTGTGGGCTTACTGCAGTCCACTAAGGTAATGAGGAGTGCCCAGAGTTACAGCATTTATTCACCCAAAGACTCAAAGTCCCACAAGCCCCAGCAAAATGCTCTGTGGTATAGCTTTATGTGGCAAGAAACACACACATACCTTTATTCAAAAACGTAGCCTCGTTTCAACAACCTTGCTTGCAAACAAGCTTACTTAAAGCAATTTAAGGGGCGAAAGGGCAAACAGAATTTAGAAAGTTCCTCTTCTAGCGAAACTGAGTGTCTGAGGGGCTGAGCAAGTGGAAAGTTTGAGCGGGTGGTAATTTTCCGAGGGCTTTTAGAGGAAGAGAGGACTGAGTAAGTGAGTGGACTCGGGGAGTCGTGAATCACCCGACCTCGGCCGGCCTCCCACAGGAAGTGTGCCGCAGCTGGCACTCTCGCACACCTTCCCCGACGCGCCGTGCGACGCGTTTAGAAACGCAGCTCTCTGCGAGAAGCCTGGAGGCAGGAACCCCACTGACCACAGAGGAAATAACTCACAGTGTGCTTGTGCTTTTGTGTGTGTGTGTGTGTGTGTGTGTGTGTGTGTGTGTGTGTGTGTGTGTGTGTGTGTGTGTGTTTGCGTGTTTGTGTGTCATTCACCAAGGTAATCGGCCCATATTTGGCAACTTGTAAAGGTTGCAATGCAGTGTGGTAGGCGCACCAGAGATTAAAAACAAGTTTCTGGGCAGAGAAGAGAGTGAGAGAGAGAGAGAGAGAGAGACAGACAGATAAAAAAAAAAGAAAGAAAGAAAGAGAGAACAACCGCCGTTCACCCATGTCCTCCTCTACAAAGGACTGTTATTTCCGTCTAACATTCATGTCAGCAAAACAGATGTGCCTACACCTCCTCTTTGCCTTGGAAAAAATTAGATCTCAGACTGCCGAGTAGGAGACATTGCAGTTACACACACATCTGACACACGTTTCAATACGCCTGTAAATCCACACATGACTTCAAAAATAATTCTCACACTACTCCAAGAAGAAAACTAAAAATAAATAAAACCGAACCCAACAATCTGCCCCCTTGTCCGTGTTCAGCTGCTGCATGTGTAACACATGTGGGCCTGTGTGGCGGCCCTCTACCCTGCTCTCCTCTCCCCTCCACCCTCCTCCACTCCACTTCACTTCACTTCCCCCCCTCCTCCACCCTGCTCTCCTCTCCTCTCCTCCACTCACACACCCCCCCCCCCCCGCCCCCCTAGCCTGAGACGGAGCCCGGAGCCTGAGCGCGGGAAGCTGCAACAGGCCTTATAAGGGAGAAGGAGAACAGAGCGGCGCGTCTGATTGGGGGGCTGCTCCGCTCCTGCTCTGTGCTCTGTGCTCTGCTGCTCGGCCTGTGCTCAGCGCAGCAGTGGAGGAACGCTGGGCCTGAAGCAGCCTCCGAGGAGACAGGGCCGGACACACCCACCGGCAGGCTCAGGCAAAAACACACATAGGCAAGCACAAAACACAGACTTACACACACACACACACACACACACACACACACACACACACACACACACACACATGTACGCACACACACAGACACACAGACATGTATACACACCCACACACAGACACGTACACACTCAGACATGTACACACACACACACACACACGTATATGGCCTTTAATACTCAATATATAACTAGCTCTAGACGTGCATAAACTGGTAGGCTAAATTATCCAGCACAAAGACTTGTGCACTCCGTAAGAATACAGTGAGAGATGCAGGGGAGAGCCAGCTGTAACCACACCCAAAAGCACACAACACATGCAATCCTTACGCAGTTAAGACTGGAACAAAACAAGACAAAAGGAAGACATTAAATTATTAAACCTACTAGTTCCACTGGATTTTTCCCACTGCACAGTACAACATGGAGCCTGATCTGGGCATGTGTAAACCAGTCCACTACACAGCATGAAAACCAACACAATCCCTCACTAATAACAGTACAAAGACTGCAGAAACACTTTCCTCCAGGTTTCCTCCATGAGGCTCAGATAAATTAGCATTGCCTTGAGCATTTGCATTGCCTCGATGGCTATCAGAACTTGTCTTGGCAAGACTGCTTATGCAAACACAGTAAAAAAAAAGTCTGAGTTTAGGGGAAAAGGCATGCAAAAGCATGTTGGGACACAGTGGTCCCTAAAACCAGGCACTGACAGCGAATGAAAAACAATGAGAGGCCCTGGTCGAGCGCCCCAAAAAACAACCCTCTAACAACCCTGGCATGTGAGTGTGCAGAAACACCGGCCTCCGTGCCCTCCATCAATATGGACCAGGACCGCACAAACATGGAGACGAGAGAATGTGCAGATAACACAACAGAGAGGCGACGCCAGAGGAAAAAAGGAAGGGGGGGGGGGGGGCGGGGGGACGGGGGGGAATAAAGTTGGCGCTGGCTGCCACATGTGAAAGTCATTGACCTAAATGAGAACCATGCTTGCACACTCGATCGCCCTGCATAAAAATGGCACTCTTTGAAATGTGCATACTTCAGAAAAATACAGAGCGAAGGGGAGGGAGGAAGGGGAAGAAAACAAAAACTGGGTCAAACATGAACTCTACCACATTTCAAATCTGCAGGAACTGGGTCCAGCCAATGGCGGGGTAGAGACAGCGCAGAGGGGGGCGGGGTTTCTCGGGGCTGTAATGCGGAAAAAGTGTGTCAGTTATATAACTCTCATTCATGCCCACCAGAAGGAAAGAGAGGGGGGTGGGGGTGGACTAGGAAAGGGAGAGAGAGAGAGAGAGAGAGAGAGAGAAGGGGGATCAGGTTACCCCTTTGAAACAACGCCTCTTGTGTTTGTCTAAGGAATGGGCGCCGGGAGGGATGACCCTCGTCCTTGATGACGAGACTAAAACGGCAGGAAAAGACCCACAGCCCCTAAATGCTGTACCCCCCCACCCCGCCCACGCCTCCCCCAGAAAACACATGGAACACTATTACTGCACAGAGACTGAACCATCAGTGCCGAGTGCTTTCTTCCTCATTGTTTAACTTGTTCTTACCATTTCCCTTTTCCGATAGTGTTGCCCACCCCACTCCAATGCTACAGAGGACACAGAAGTCATGCTTGTTGTTTTCTAAAAAGCTTTTTCTAACAGTCATCAGTGCTATATCAACAGTTACAGTAATCATATGCATGCAAACTTAGGATAGCCTGTTTGTTTTAGCTTGTACCCAATATAAATGGATTATAATACAACACATTGTTAGCACAAGCTCTTGGATAGCATCAGGAAGTTTCACTGCAGGGCATTCCGTTGTTAACATTTGGATTTGCCTAACCACATCATAATTTATAATTTACTCATATTACTTCAACACCACTGACAGGACGGGTCATTCCATCTTATGGGGGGCAATCTGCAGAATCACTGCCTTGGTATCAACCTTCTCGCTCATGGCGCACACACACACACACACACACACAGGGTCAGCATAGGGTAGTGGGCTGGCACAGCTGGGGCTCTGACTGACGAGATTCAGTGTGGCAAAGAAGATCTCACCAAACCAGAGGTGGCCCTCCGACCCCTGGGCCTCCGCAGCGGTGCGTGGAGCAGCGTGGCTATTTGTGGATGCCACGCCGGTGCCCGCTGGCTCCCGTACTCAAACCCCCTGCCTTAATGTGTGAAAGCAGTGGGCGGAGAGGAGAGGAGGAGAGGAGAGTTCCTTTCAACAGACATTTCCTCTTGACCCTCACGAGCAACGAGGGAAGATGAGAGGAGGAGGAAGAGCAGAGAGGGGGGATTTAGGGAGTGAGGGATGGAGGGGCTCTAGGCCAGGGAGGGAAAGAGGGAGGGAGGCGGCGTGTAATCAACAGCAGCTGTGCAGAGGGGCGGGCCTGCAGAGGGGGGCAACATGGAGCACTGCTGCTCCCTAGTGGAGGAGCAGAGTCACTGACCGATCTGTCTCTGGTCAGATACGTTCTACTGCATCTGAGAATGAGAGGGGCTGTAACCTGCTTCCTCTACCCACCTGCTCCAGCTCGCTCTCCAGAGCTCAGATACTCACATTTCACTGTTTTACTTGGCAGCAAACTCACTGCATGGTACATTTACACTTGGGCTAGATGGGCTTCAAACATAATGCACAGAGCAGTGTCAGTAGATCTGGTAATGATTAGTACTATCTATACTCTAAGGTTGTAGTTCGCAACTTCTTTATAGAGATGAAGAATTTGTTAGGTTTCACTGATGCTGGTAATGGCAGGACTGCTCAGAGAGAAATCAAGCACAGCAGAACACTATTACACTCTTGCATTCTAAAATGGAGAACCAGATCCAGATTTTCTGTGTGGATTTCTGATCAATGTGCTTCAGAAATCAGATTTGTGCCGGTCCCATTTTTATTTTCAAACTACACAAACTACAAACAACGGTGAGAAACCCACGAGTGTCCCCGCTGACGTGCACATATATACCGTGCTTGTCTATCCCTCACGGTCTCGTCCCCACAACATGCTGGTTATCATCCCTGAGCAGGAGGACCATGGCGCTTCGCTAACACCAGGAGGGAAACTAATCAAGCCCAGGCCATTGCACCACTCTGTGTCAGCCGCTCAGATCTGGCTGCTTTTCCATTGCAGCGCGGTTTCATCAGGACCACCCGGCTACTGATTTCCATAGCGCTCTGGAGCTGTGTGATCAGCAGAGTCTACTTACTCATCACATTAGAGCCTCAGGATGCCAAGGGAGCGGGAGAGAGAGAGAGGGATAGGGTGAGAGAGAGAGAGAGAGAGAGAGAGAGAGAGAGAGAGAGAGAGAGAGAGAGAGAGAGAGAGAGAGAAGCTTTTCAGCCCAGGGAGATATGGAGGTTTGCAAAAATGTGTGTCAGCTTCACCACACATGAAGAGATCAAGTGGGAGACAGAAAGAGTGAATAAGAACAGGAGAGAAAGAGGGAGAGAGAGAGAGAGAGAGAGAGAGAGAGAGAGAGAGAGAGAGAGAGAGGTCAGAATGGGAGGCAAGACACTTGACGAAAGGAGTGAGAGAAAGAGAGCCCATGTAAGACAGAATAAGACAGACAGAGTACTAGTAACACAGAGAGTAAGAAGAGGGTGAGTACATCTTTCTCACCAGAGCCCCTCTTCTCCACCTCTCTTTTCTGATCAGTCTCTCTTTCTCTCCTCCCCTCAATCTCTCTCTCCCCGTCCCTTTCTCGCTCCCCCACTGACAGAAACACACAGCGTAGGCCCTGTCCTCCTCCAAACAAAGCCTCCTCTGTTCCAAATCAATTCAATTAAATTAAAGGGAAACTTCCCAGCTGGGCCCAAATGCTCAAACCCCCCGCTCTTATTAAAATGTCTGAGCAAGGAGGAGAGAAGAGAGGAGAGGAGAAGAGAGAGAAGAGAGAGGATAGAGAGGAGAGGAGGAGAGAGAAGAGAGAGAGCAGAGTAGAGGATGAAAGACAGCAGAGGAGAGAGAGCAGAGGTGAGAAGAGAGAGAGAGAGGAGAGAGAAAAGGAGAGAGAGCAGAGAGGAAGAGGGGGGGGGGTGTTCTAAAAACAGAGAGGAGAGGAAAGGGGAGCCCTGTCCACAGCAGACGGACTTGTCCTCGTGTTGACATCCATAGCGTGCCGAGCATGCAGCATAAAGCTGATTCAGCCTGACAGAACTGTAGGCACCACTGTTCCCTAATTGTGCACTAAGCCAGGGGGAAAAATAGGCCTCAAATGAATCGATGGGCTCCGAAATAGGAGCCTTTTTCCTCCTCTTTGTCCTACAACAGAATCGCACAGCAGCAGGGGGTGGACTGAAACTCGGAAGAGCGGCTCGCTAATGTGATTTGGTTAAATTTTTTCTGGGCCTAATTGATACAAAAAAACCTGCTCAAATGAGCAGACTGACTGCAGACTGTGGAGAGGAATGGGAGCCGAGGCAGAAACAGCAGCCACCGCAGCACCAGAAGCAGCAGCGTTCACCCAGTCTGTCCTTGGCATGATAATTAGACACCAGTCCCCCTCTGTCACACCTGGCAGCACTGCTTCAGGTATGTGTGTGTGTGTGTGTGTGTGTGTGTGTGTGTGTGTGTGTGTGTGTGTGTGTGTGTGTGTGTGTGTGTGTGTGTGTGTGTGTATTTGTGAGTCTTTTACTTCCCTTGATAAAAACCTCACAAAACCTTCAGTTACAGATGGCTGACACTGTAACACATGATGCCACATGGCCCCAAAGCGCTCAGAGCCCTTCACATTTGACCCTTCACCTTTGACTGGCGTCCTCACTTCTAGCACTTAATTTAGCAAGCAGCATGGCGACACACACACACACACACACACACACACACACACACACAGACACACAGACACACAGACACACAGACAAGGACACTTGGTGTTTGTGTTCTCACTTCTGCATTCCCCTAGCCTGTGCTCTGCCCGCCTACTGCCATCCAGTTGAGTTTTCGCAGGCGTGAATGTTTTATTTGTCTGTGCCATCCCAGCATCCCATGACCCTATGGGGTAATAAAAAGTGGCAGATATTTCCAGTCAGCCTGACCTCCCACTCGCCTGAATCAAACTCCTATCAAAAGCACTTAGGCCTTAAAACAGCCCCCATTATGGTAATACCTGGCAAGCCTGAGGCAATTTCAGGCTGATCCTCACAGCATGGGGATGTGGGAGGACTGACCTTGATTAAAGTCGGGGGAGGAAATCGGTCCTTGTCGCTCAGCTGCCCCACCCCCACCCTCCAGCTCTGAATGTAATAAATAAGATAAGGCTCCTGATTCAGGGCTTTGCTGGAAGAGATAGTGCCTGACAGACGGCAGTGTTGGGAGAGGAGGCCAGCCACCCACTGCATTCCTGCCTGATTAGGCTCTCCTGGGGCAGGGAGGGGTGGGGAGTCTGGGGCAGTCTGGGGCAGTATGAAACCCAAAGCATACTCAGTCATTCAGTTAAATATGAACAGACACCCTCTCTCTCACACACACACACACACACACACACACACACACACACTCATAAACACAGACACTCACAAAAGCACATTCCTGAGACAATATCACAGCAACACCCTTTGGGGTGAAGTTCTGGTTCCCCTCAGTAACACCACATTCCTGATGCCATCATAATGCAAGGCATTTCTTCCACTGGTAACCTACTGCTGTGAGCACACTAGTGAGATGGGGAAGAGAAAAACCAACGGAAGCGAAGCACAACGGAAGGACCCCTGATAATGGAAAACCATCTCTTCACCATTTCAGTTACAAACTCCAAAAACTTGGAGAAAGAAATCCACCTTAAAACCTGACGAGACTCACAACCTCAAGGCTAACCTCCTCAACTGTTCGCCTTGCCTCTGGCCAGACGTGTTGCACAAAGTCTAGACTTGACGGCGAATGTCCCTGACTTCTCTCCAACCATCAGACTAAACACAAACTACTATCGGCAAGGCTCAAGGGCCATCATCACTGTTTTCTGTCCTCTTTCTGTTTTTTTAATGGGTGAGACTCGCTGTCGTTGATCAGCCTTTTCCTCCGGTATTACAGTCTCACTGTACCATCTAGTGGACACTGGAAGATTTGCAACTCAGGTTTTGGCCTGGTGCCAGGAGCTTGATCATGCTTTAACTCCCACTATGCACATGGGCAGCTGGGTCGTGCTCACCTTTCTGCAGCGGGGGTTTGGGCAGCTGAAGAGCGAGACGGCCTTGTCCAGGAGAGCCGGGAAGCTACAGGAAGGACACCTGCAGAGGATAGGGACCAATTCAAATCGATGGCCACAATAACTTCAGTGTGTGTGTCGTCTAAGAATAGTTTGGATACATTATGACACATTTAAATACACCTCTAAAAAAATGTAATACAACTTCTCATAGATACAGAAACTTCCAGAATACTCAACTCAGTCCAGCTGGATGAAAAGAAAGCTGGGTAGACAAATGTTGCCACAAGTGTGTGCAACAATCTAATATACACAAGGATGCTACAGGAGGAGAGAGCAGTTCACGTACCTGACCAGCTCGTCTCCGCAAGTCGCGGCCACTGCCTCCTCAGCCTGCCGCTCGTAGTACTTGAGCAGAACGTTCTCCGGTAGAACTTTCTCTAGCTCACTTCCAGCGAATGAACACGTGCAACTCCCGTCCATACAGCTGAGCTCCGACTGAAAGGGAGAGAGACAGAGAGACAGAGACAGACAGACGCACACACTCGTTCACTTGTTCATTCATCCATAACACAAAGCATAGACCAAAGCACAGACTGACTCCGAACAGTTAGTGGAAACTGGTTATGGTAACGGCATTTTTTGGTGCCTCATCATCACAAAATAAGGAATTATCTTACAACCACACAACTGACAATATATACATGGAAATATTGGTGGAATTTACTTTGTTTTCCTCTTAAGAAGGCCAGTTGAAAAGTTCCAACTACTAGTACTACTGTAAACAACAAAGCACCTCAGCAGTATGATAGTTTTACACAGAGGTCAGGTATGAGCATCATCTGTGGCATACGGAGAGAGACTATGAAGCCATGGAGCCGTTGTTTATCAGATTTAGTTCCGTCTGGCCTACATGAAGGACACTGCACACCCTACTAAACTGCAACCCTGAACAGCCCCCCCCCCCCCCCCCCAATCCCCAATCCATGCACAAACAGGACTTACCCTCCCTGAGCCGAACACTGCCTCCTGGGCATACTTGACCAGGCACTCTTTGCAGAAGAGATGGCCGTCCGTGCACTGCGTCATCTCCTCGAAGGCAAACTCCCCGCAGCAGCAGCCGCACTCGATCAGCTGCCCGTCCTGCACGCGCACACAATCAAAAGGACAACAATCTCAACACGCGGAACGCTCTGCATCCAACAGCAGATGTTATCTTATCTGTAACGGCCAAATGACCGCTACGGCTATGTGACCGCCAGACTCACGTGACCACGTGATTGGATGATTTGAAGACGGTGTGGTACCGGAGACAACAATTCAAAATGGCGCTAGAAACCTCCTGAGCATCACAGGGTCCACACTCACCCGTGAGAGTTATGGGGTCACTGGTTCCAGAAATATAGCCAAACCATCAACAACATAATCAAGCAGAGAGAAGATGCATAATACACTCCTTCAGAACTGTTACAAATGATGTTACTCTGTTAAATTATGCTGTTCTCTTGCACTTGGTTATGCTGCCTTATGGTTTGAAATGGGCTGACAAGCTAGTAGTTGTGATCATTTGACTGTTTGTGTTTAGGGAGTCTGTGAACACACATATCTACTGACTCCTCAGATTGAGTGGGAAATACTCAAAATACTTAAGCCTATTCATACTCCCTCAGTCTTTTAAAGCCATTCCTACATGGGCCTTCTATTATAATAACGGATAATGGTTCTTTTAAATGAGTCGCTGGGTATTCAAAAGTTCTTCTGTGGATTAATTTGGCCCCCCTTGCCTAATAGCACCAGGGACTGGCTATTCATTACATGACTAAACCATTTTAGCCCTTTTCTCTGTGGACACTGAAAGTATTAGCATGAGCGGGCAAGACACAGAGATGTCACTCTTTCACTCTTTGCACTTGCACTGAACCAGTTGTCTTCATTTATTTCTGTAAAGGTGCTCAGTATTAGAGAGGAAAGACTTGCATTGAGCTTGACTTATAAAAAATTATATTCATTTTAATCCACTCAAAGCCGTAGTGCCACACACGACACGCTGTTCTGACTGAACTTTCTACATCTAAAGCCAGTGGTGTGGACCATGAGAAGAAATCCATCTAGGTGGCACAGATATTACAGCTGGATGAGGACAACTCTACGACAGGGGCAGTCTAGAACTGCTTGGATCAGCAAACGTCTGCGCCAATTAAGCTTTCCATGCCGCCCGTCCAACGCTCAGAAGAAGTTAAACTGCCTGAACCTGAGGTTTGGAAGGCTGAGGATACATTAGTCAACGTTTCTCACTTCATCAGCATACTGCACATGTGTGTGTGGGGGCCACTAATGAAAGCAAAGGTTCCAAGGTCTGTAATCTTAGAGGCAAGAACCGAAGACAAGCGATTGGATTCACTTTGTCTGACGCCTCAGGACATCCATCTGGGTTCAGAGACCACATACCTTTATGTACTGCTCTTCATTGACTTGCAAAGCCAGTAAGAAGTCTTCATGCTGAGAGAGAGAGAAAGAGAGAGAGAGAACGAACAATGACTCGTCTTGGATGAGTGTCCAGACAGTAAATAAAACATAACTTCTTGTGCAACATGTTTTCTATTTTCCTGAGGACAAATACCAGACATTCTCAAAAACTACTTGGAGGTGGTTCAGGACAAATCCATCTCGTCTTGACATACAAGGCATTAACGGTCCGCAGCGCGATAAATCAACATAATGAGTTACAGACACCGCATAAGTATAGGGAGCCGCTTCATAAACAATGAAAACAAACCTTCTTTTTGTGGTTGTTTTTACTTGTATTTAGCGCTGTCCACTTGTGATCCGATTGCCCAAGCCACATGTTTTAAACCAAGTGTAAACGCAGCCAAAGAGGCGCTAACGGGCTAATCATTTTATGTCCCACCAGGCGCCTCACCTCAGCCATCTCCTTGGCTTTCTGCTGGTAGGCCTCCAGCTCTTTAGTCAGAGAGGGGTCCAGACTCCCTGGCTGGCTCCAGCTTTTACGCTTCTTCTCCAGAAAGTACATGTGCCTCTCCAGCTTCAAGGAACCTGAGAACACATGGGTAACAGCCAGGGGGGGGTTGTCACTTTTACGTCTCACCCGTTTCTAACAAACACCAAATGTGTCAAAGCCATTTGGGAAGCACAGAATGATGCCAGGACTACTGGTTTGAAGTGTTATCGGATGAGGAGAAAGGCAGTATGCGGTCACCCTGCTCAAACTTGAAATCCATGAAGAGACGCTCGTTCGTTTCTCTCCGCCTCTTTCTTGCCTGTGCGAGGTCTGTGGAATTTTCCTGCCATTTCTTAAGGGCATCAAATAAGGCCTTGAAAGGAAAGTACAAGCTTTGTAAGATACACTTCAACAAACGCTTTAACAGGTACACTTTTAAACCACTTACTTTAGAAATTACATGCTTCCTTCCAACAATTTGATTTCTCAAGGCCAAATGTTATTCACTAAAGCAATTCACCCACACAAGTCCTACAGTAAGCACTCTTGGTCTATTCTCACCTCACTTGAATTAACTCATCACTATCACAGTAAACAACTACAATGGCCCACAAATACAACAGGTTTTAAAAGCTACCTCAAAGACCATATACGTTCCATGCTACGTGTAAGTGAATAAGGTCAGGCAAGGGGACACAAACAGCCTTGCCAGACACACCCTACATTTATCAGTGACAGAGCAGTGAGGCCCAAGTCATGCAGCTTAACTGGTAGAGCATATCTTGGGCTATGGCTTGAACTACACAAAATAAACTTTAAAATGTAAGCTGCAAAAGGTACTGTTCTTTTGCGATTTTGAAAGACTTATGATACACTGAGCACAGAAGTTATTGCCTAGTATTTATTGTGAAATATTTTTCCATAAAGTCAACTATGAAAGCAATAGTTTGTTATTGTAATAGTCTTCCAGTGGGGTGCAATGCGTTTTCAATATACTGAATAATAAGCACCAAGATTTCTGCATGCCATTAGGGATGTAATGTGTGAGATATGTGAATGTGTGATAACTGTTCTTAAAGTATATCAATATAATAATCAAACAATACCACAGACACAGGCACAAGGGGATGGAATCGGGTGGCTGTACTAGCTGATCATTTTGGAAATGATTTTCTAAAATATGATGACTTTCATCTGTAGAGTTAAACTGAGCCCTTAATACACACTGGTCAAGTCCCAATGCAGCAGTACATTTGGCAGCATCAACAAAGAAGCTGCTCTGTGTGTTATTACTGTGTGTGGATTAAGAGTACCACTGCATCCAGCATGGGCCACAGGCCTATGTCCACGTGGAGGATTAGGCAACCCTGATATGCTGTATCTCTGAGCTGGTGTGAGTAAAGAACCCAGTCAATGACTGAATGTAAACATGGCTGAGTACCTTGCGGGTGATTGCATAGTGTCCTTTGAGGGAGTTCAGGGTCCACCTGATGTCCTGGCAGCTGAGCATTCGGAAGTCCCTCATCAGCATGTCTGAGGCCTGCATCACGATCGTAGGGCTGACTTGCGTCAGCTTGGAGAAGACAAAGTAGTTCTCACTTTCCTGTAAAACGAAACCACAAAAATCCTACTGAAACCAACACTCACAGCATCGACCATGTGCTGCTCCAACAACATCAACTAGTACCAACGGTGATGAAAGGTCACCAAAAAAAAAAGGGACCAAAATCTTGTGTCACAAACCTGTGTTTCTTCACTTGGTTCCAAAAGACTACTTGAGTGGGCCAGGACAGCATTTTCTTTCCTAGGGTAAATGGGGTTTTCCAACAACAGATTGCATATGCTACAGAAAGTGGGAAGACACATGACAAGGTGAAAGGTCAGCTGTGTTTTTCCATTCGCTGAATGAAAGGGAAGCTTTTTTTTATGGAAGCTAGTTTAGGGAACTGAAGTTCTTATGCTTACGTATTTGAATCTTTCACTTCGTTCCTTGCGATCAAGTCAGTTAAATAGGTTTCCTCCACATCGGGGAAAAGGTCCACCTGTGTGCACAAACATACAAAGAGGAAGCTGAGGTACAGATGGAAGCCAACAAAAGCGATGGCAGTCATGAAGCAACCAAAGTAATGACAATAACTTCCTTGTGAAACAAGACAAACAATTAAACTGACAACCAACTCAATGATGGCACCAGGGCTGGGCAGTGGTTAAAGGGGAAATCCTCAATTCTGGCAAAAGGGGGATGATATTTAAGCTCAATAGACCATCAAATAACGCCCCCTCTCTTCAACGCAGCTGAGGTAATATGTTGATTGGCTGGAATAGTGTGCAGCTCAGGTCGAGCCACATTGTTTGTCTCTCATTTACAGCCAAGACTGCGCACGAACACCAGTTTTTTTAGTGCGTACACTGAATGGGCAGCTAGAGGAACGTGAGGAGAATTTTGCTGAATCGGACAGAAAGTTAATGGGTTATAATATTGTTGGCCATATTGTTTGTGATGTCGTGCTGTGAAGGCTTAAGTTACATTTCCGCAGGGTGCTCCGACCCAAACCAGAGAAGTCCATAGTGCACAGCCTGAATGGCTAGTGGGAATGGCAGGTGTGTTTATATGTTCTTCACATGAACATAATCAATCAAAATGAATTTGAAGATGATACCAAAAGTATTTGCTCATTAAGAAAACAACTCAAAAAGTGGCAAATTGTTGCATAGTGTTGCTTTAACAAAACTTTTACTGATATATAATGTGCAACCTCTTACTGAACCAGATTCATTTATCACAATAACTCAGATTCAGACCAGTCGGGTTGTGATCGTTTTTTATGTTAAATTATGACAAACAGATAGAAAGTAGAACTTCCAACCTCAAATTAATAAATAATGTTGAGTGTTGAGGTCCGCTTAGCAGATAATGATATTTGCCACGAATGTTTATTGTCCCCAAGGTATTTTTTTAAGTGGTATTTTAAAATTTATTTTGAAAAAGATCATGGAGTCATTGTCACTGAGGTAAATCTGTGACACCCAGCCCTAGTTCTGACTGTGTGACAAGTGCATCACTGCATTTCACTCTTTCACTTCAACTCACCACCTCCTTTACTAGGTTCTGTACGGTGGCCATATGCGTCTGCAATCGCTCCACCGGACCTTCCCTGGGTGCAGAGGGCCCGGGCCGCTCATCGTCCATCTGTGCTGGAGGCTCTACGGGCCGGGCAGGGTTGACCTCAATTCTCTCCGGCCTTTGTGCGATGATCACCACTGGGTTCAACGGCACGTGTATATTCCATGGTGCTACAGCAGCTACAGCTTCTACGGCAGCTGTTGTTGCTGTCACAGGTCTTTCCTGAGGGAGGGCAATGGGTGCAACTGCAGTGACAGCCTCAGTCCTACTATGCCCGCCACCAAGCACAGTCCCATACACTCCCTCAAAAGGAGGCCTTAGCACAGGTTGAACTACAGGTTGAACTACAATCGGGGTGGCCTGGTGGGCAAACAGACCAGCAGGTGCAGGTGCAGGAGCTACGTACTGGGTCTGAGAGTTCTTAGTAGGCAAAGGAGGTCTAGGGAAGGCTTTAATGTCTCTAGATGTAGAGGGTACAGCATTGTGGTCCACATTCAAGACATGTATGGCTTTGTTTCCTGATGTGGGGTGCGTCGTCTGCGGGGGAGCGTTTGAGGCTTGAGGTGTTTCCACGGGGATACGGGTCGATGCGAAGGATGTACCCTGTGAGGGCTCCCCACCCCATTTGGCAGCAGGTCGTATCAGCTGCTTCGCAAGCGGTACGGGAGGCTGTGAAGAGTACAGTGTACAGTACAGTCAGTCAGACCAGCAAGATACAACAACTGCCCTCACAATCTAACGCCATCAGGCCATTTGAAGTGTAAAAGCTTCATCAGAACTATTACTGGTACGGGGGAGTTTTCAAGGAGTAATAACAGCCTACCGGCTTCCTTTTGAGTTACAGATCCAACAACAAAACAAAAGCTTTACTAGATAGTTTCAATAAATCAAGGCCGTAATCACTGAAAGTGGGAAGTCATTAGAACATTCCTGGCCTGGAAATTGATGCTACGAAGTAAGATCTCAGTATAACCTGGTTACCTCGAAGATGCTAACTTCATCGTCTTCTTCATCATTGACCAGAACTGGAATCCGAGGTGCTACGGCGACTGGTTCATCATCCGAGTCATCAGATATTGTAATGGCCAAGTCTGTTGTAGCATGCAATCTTTTTCTTGCTCTGTTACCTGTGGAACATTTAGCAGAGAAACCCCATGGATATCCACACAACAAGTGACAGTATGAGCAATACTATGAACTGAAAACCACAGAGACAACATTTACGCTCTAATTTTTTCATTTTTTCATTGAGCAGATGCTTTTATCCAAAGCGACTTACAGTACAGATATACATTTTCATCAGTGTGTGGGTTCTGAGTATCGGATCCATTATCTTGGTGTTGTTAGGAGTTAGGACCATGTTCTATGAACAAGACCAAGGTTCAAACCTAAAGTTCTAACTGCTTCACATTTAACAACTACATACCTTGACTCCGATGTGTGTTGAAACTGGCCAGGTGAATGACGTCATCGTCACTCATTCCATCAGCCATGGCCACAAAGATTGACTCCCTGAGTCCTCCACTGTTTTGACCACACCGGCACAAGCATGCACACACACACTGTGTCCAGGCATCAAATGGACATAATGAACCTGGAAAAACCCATACATCACAATCAATATACAACTAAACAACTCAGAAGCAACATTTTCAAAAGCTCAGTAACAGTGACTATGTGTCAATGAAGCCTCGAATGCTCAGCTGACACATCACCAACTGTTTTACAGTCTATTACATCTACTACACAAAACTGAACTGGTTCAGATTCAACCACATAACATCACATGATGGTACACGAGGGTAGTGAAGGGGCAAGACACAATGACAGCTCAAACAAGACCTCGTAGACAGGTCAGAGGGGAATGGCCTACCTACCGTTGAATGACTTGCAGACACAGAACTTTTAGATCAACAAAATTTCGCACGCAGGCCACAAGACCTTTCAGCAGACGAAGGACTACATGATGTTAATTCACTACTGCGCACTCTACACTTGAGAAAGTATATTGATGTTTATTCCTAGCTAGCTGGCATGAACGTCCAACCTACCCACAGGGAAAACCAGCTAGGTAACGTTAGGCTAGACAGCATCAACACTGGGAAACCCCTTCTTACAGCTAACATCGATAACGTTAGCTAACGCTAACTATAACGATAAGTAACGTTCATTTACAACTGTGTCTTAGAACGTGTTAACACAACTACACCACAACTGCACAAACCAGTATTGACTAATTGCAAAAGCTGTCATCATCCGTTGACATATATTCAAAGAGTTTGTTATCAGCATAAACATGGTTACTTTGCAGAGGGTTCCAGTCAATGTGCGTCCTCTTGTTGTTACCTGCCCTAGATCTATGACGTTAAGTAAGCAGCATTCAGTGAGTGTAAGGTGCCCTCTGCTCACCTGTGTCCAACCGTTGAGTCTCTACTGCACCAGCAGGCAGATACCTGGCTAGCTGGATATTAGGGAAAGCTTTACTTACATGCTAGCTAAAGCAGGTAGCTAGCCGGCTAGTAAACATTTACGTTAGCTAGCTTGCTGATGAGGGAGTGCAAACACGTAACATTAGCTAATCGATAGCTTTATGAGGATTACAAGAGGTCCCATAACCGCTCAAAGGAACTTCAACAAGCAATCATTTTTGCCTTACGCATGCACAATCGGAAGTGGTAAGCGGCGACACATAGTCAAATAATTACTTATGTGATTTCTTACCTCCGAAACAGAATATCCAGCTGTTAGCTAGCCAGCTAGCTACTCCAACATTTCTTGTTCTACCACTCGCCGGATATCGAAACAAATAGCCAAAACAAGCCTTGCGTCCTACATCATACGCACGGAGGACTTGGGGGATGTAGTTTTTTGTCGCTAGATGCAAGCAACTGTGCTGATGTCTGTTTCCAAATATAACTGTAGATGTCACTGTTTCTCTCTCTGCACTAACTTGCACTGTTTTATTGATTTTGGTGCAAAAAGTGGACATTCCTCTAGAGCTGTCTCACAACTATATCCCATTATTCATTTTTCTCCTCATTTTTGACAAATTCATTAATTTACTTAGAATTTATAGCATTTATTCACTATAGATAGCAGCACCCTTTAGGTATTTTTTTTTTTCAGATTTACTCTTCTGTGCTGATTTCTTAAAAATGTGAAACACATTGACCACTGTTGTCTTACCTTGTTACCATGAAATTGAATCTGTTGGACAACCACTTCGTCTAGCTGGCCAAACTCCATCATTCGGACCTGATCTAACATTCTGTGTTGCCAGTCTGACTTGATTCTCACAGTGTACATCCTGATGACTTAAATGGGATTGGAGTTTATGTTATGTGGTTCAGTCTAAAGATGGAATCTTTACTTCAAGTTGGCATAGTTTTTACTAATTCATTTTTTTCTATGGGCTCAAATTTTTCCCTGCAGGGTTCAAGACATAACATGGAACTTACACTTTTCTCATATCCCATAATCAGATGAATCAGAATCAGCATGTCAGTTTTCATCCAGTACATGTGTGAGTGTGTGTTAAAGAAAACGGTGTTACCTATCAAGTCATCTAAAAAATCTTACTGGTGTGTCTATAGCAGTAAAAGTCACAAGGAAGGGAGCTGAGGAGTCTACAGTCGTGGTGCCAGACATCAAATGATGTAGTGTGTTAATGTCCCTAACAGGACTATAAGACTTGACTAAGACTTGAATTAAATTCAGCTGGCTTTAGTATTGCGATGACAAATAATCTTTGTACTTAGTGCGATTAAATTGTTTTGCAGCTTTGTGACAGGCTGACTGGATGCTGTTAAACATACTATCATTTTTCTTAGAGGCCAAACGTGCCATCTTTCTCTCCCTTTTGTAGTTATATCCAGCACAATTTAATGTAAATGTTAAATAGATTAGGTACTCACCTATTAGGTTTCAACATTGACTAAGTAGAACACTTGGCAACAGCAGCAACTGTGAAATGTCATTATATCATCTACAGAGAGAATGTCTTGTTTGGGCAAAGGAAATTGGAGGGTTACTACTTTTGCGGTGTACCAATGTCAAGGATAACACAGCCTCCATCAATACCTTCTGGTGGAGACAACTGAAATGTTCAGCAATATGATGAATACCTGGCACCTTCTGCAAATATCCTCTTTAGATTTTCATATAATTTACGTCAACCGTGACACCTGAAATGGTAGACTTAACCCTAAGTAGGTCAGCATGAATTGAAAACCACATGTATTTGAAGGAAGCCTGGACAAAACATCCAGCATAATGAATGGTGCCTGCTGTGCGTCCAGGGAATATCTGTTTTGTCTTGAGTCCTTGGACACCGCTGAAGAAGAATTTAAAGTCTCCCCATCGGTACACACTGTGCAAAAGACACATCGGTTTTTGATTAGCAGTCAGGTTTACCCATTGGATTTGAAATACCTTTTTGTCAAAATAAATCTATCCCCTTCATTGTCACTTTTTTTAAACACATCTTAAATGGAATCGAGAGAGAAAAAACTGCTTGCTTTAGGTAATTATGTTATTATCTCCCCTTGAAATTATGAGATGAGAATTTTGTCCAACTACTAATTGCTGTCATTATGTCTGAAAATACATCAGTTAACACAAAGGTACATGTCTCTTTTAACAGCCCAAGCAGAGAAGCTAGTAAAAGACCGGTAAAATGTAAGAAAAGGGAAGGATAGTAGTCAGAAAAGGTTGTCTTTTCCTATTTCATGATTATTGTTATCTTTTGAAAGTCATGCTTTTAAGTCACAAACTAAATTCCGTGTGGTATTTTTGGACCTCGCTAATGCGTTCAGTGCCAGGGTTAGTGCCACACAGTCTGTTGTGGAAGGCATTCAGCTACTCTCAGGTCCCTGAGAAGCTTTCAGCGTTTCAGCTTTCAGGCAAAGCATATTTTGAGGATATCCAGTCGTGCTTCAACACAAGTAACTACACCATATCCTGGCAGCATTTGGAGATTGGTATCATGGCTGGATGCGCCATTTTATCATTGGCTTTCACCGTGGCAATGGAGGCAATTATATGGGCACCTAAAATGGGTTGTTGGGGGTGAGAGGCTGCAGGAGGGCACCCAGTTACCTCTCCGTATATGGTGATACTTACAACAACTCAACTGCTCCATGTACCCATCGGTTGTTAGCCAAGTTGAGTGACAGTCAGAAATGGGCAAGGATGAAAGTGAAACCAACAAACATAGCAGTGTATCTATCAATGTATTTTTGTTTTACATTGTTCTGCTTGTTTTGTTTTATTTGCTCTTTTTGTGTTTTTTGTTTTGTTTGTTCTGCTCTATGTAAAGCGTCTTATGGCACTTAGAAAAGCGCTATTTAAGTTTAAGGTATTATTATTATTATTATTATTATTATTTTATTGATGGTGAGGTGATTCCCTCTATTGTAGAGAAACCAGTGAAGAGCTTAGGCAGGTGGTACAATTCCACATTGAGTGACCGAGGACAGGTTGGAGTGCTTAGAGAGTACATTTTTAAGGCTATCAATATCATTGATGAGACCTTGTCTGGTCAATTTAAAATTATGGGGCTTGCAGTTTGGGCTTTTGGCTGCCTTTGACTGTGTATGACGTTGCTATTTCAGAGGTGGAAAAATTTGAGAGAGTCAATAAGGCAGTTAGGCTTGGGGTGCACAATGTCTAAGTAGCAGCATTGTATGGAAAAGGAATTTTGGAGTTACCAATGACCAGCTTGGTGGAGGGGTCCAAATATGCTAAGACAAGCCTGGAGATGACTTTGCCACAGTCCAGCAGTGAAGAACGCTACTCCAGTGGTGAAAACAGGGAAGTGGAATCCAAGAGAAGCGGTTCAACATGCAAAAGCCACATTACAGCATAGGGATATCATTTGGCAAGTACAGAGTGGAAGAGCAGGGTTTGGGTTAGGTTACAGTGGGATAAGACTACATTGCCAGAGAGGAGGCAGATGGTAACCAGCTTTGTTCACGAGCAAGAAGAGGAAACTAGACAAGCAGCAACGGCTTCTTAGGCAAGACAAGGACAATGGATGTGCTGGCATAATGTTGAGAAGAGGAAGATCATTTATTCTTCCTTTTCTCAATTAAATTCATTGTTGGAGCCAGTTATGAGGTCCTCCCAACTCTGCCGAGCCTTAGTTAGTGGGTGGGTGAAGACGGAAGCTGCAAGTTGTGTACGGGTATCGGCTCATGAAAACGTATTCCGTCTGGTTGTAAAACTAGCTTGACTCAGGGTCACTGCATGTGGAGACATAATCTGGTTTTAAAATAATTTAAGATCAAAGCACGGACAGTAGGCAGAACATGGGCAGAACAGTGGACAACAGGCACGTACAAACAGTACCAGCCGAAGGGGCAAAGTGTGGGATTATTGACAGGAAGAAGCTGAAGTATGCAGAGCTGGTGGCGGAAGCCAGGAAATGAGGTTGGCAAGCACACACAAGACCAGTGGAGATAAGTGCTATAGGGTTTGTAGCTAAATCAATCACTTGATCGCTTCAGTTGGATTTTCAAGGACGGTCACTCAAAAGAGCCTTAAAGGAGTTGACTGGGGCCGGTGAAAAAGCAAGCTGGTGGTTATGGCTGAGGTGCTCCCAGATTAGTTAGGGACATTAATTAACCCTCTATTACATGAAGAAGACTGTTGTGGCAAGATATTCTGGAAGTTGGCATGCTGGCATATTTGACACTTTGCAAGATCTTCTGGATTTTGGCATATCTAGCATTCTGCATCAATGGGCCATGGGTATAGCTGAAGAGATGTATAGTAGAAGAAGCCAGGTGTATCGGTTGTTGTGGAGAAGTCTCTCATTAATGTTTGAGTGTATCCTGAGGTGTATTTGTTGTTGTCTCTCTCTGGTATTGACATGTGTCCTAAGCCATCATGAATATGGAGGGGGGTGGTTCTGGGATGCCAGACACCACTGTTGAGCCTTCTGGGGGTGTTGTGGGCCTAATTCAATGAATCACAGACGAAGGCCCACTTGACAACCCCAGTGAAATGCCCAGTGAAATGCTCATGAAGATGTCTTTGATGTTGTCGTTAAGTATTGTTACTGTAAGTATCAGTATGACAGTTGCAGTGTACCCTGCTGCATTATAATACTATGAGTACTTGCATGTGACAGTGAGAGGCTTGGTCATTGTGGAAGGTCCCCAACCAATAGCACTAGGAATTTAACATCTTTTCCTATAACTAAATAATTTTTTTAAGTTAAAGTTGAATTCATTCTGGCTAGGATTTCACAAAACCGAACTCACTGTAAGCAGATACTGTGACAACGAATGCATGATATGTGCTGTTAACTGAGATACTTAAGTAGGAAGACGTCAGTCTCATTTCTTGGAAGCCTTTTTTTCCCGGGGGGGTGAGGGACTTTCAATTCGAGAAGAGTGAAGTCAGCCACAAAAGAAGCCAAGTAGCAGGAGGCAGCACACTTGAGTGGATCTTTATTTGATTCTCTCCAGTGGCAGACATGGCAAGACATTCAGGCGTCCCCCGCAAGGGGCTGTTGTCCGCATACCCACACCAATACAAACATCTCCATTACACCATCATTTCCACTCAAAAACAAAAAAAGATTGTCTATCTCCAGTTTTCCTCTCTTTATCAATGTGTAAAACTAGTCAAATATATCAGTGACTGAGAAAGGCTCACTCTTGGAAGTGTTTATGATTTCAGTCGATTAAAAGCATTATTTTACCATTTAAGGCAGCTGTTTAAATACTGTTAAAGATTGTCATTTCCCGATTCCTGAAAAGAAGTTTCCCTAAACATTTTTATTGGAAGCCTGTTGAGTTGGCAGGTCCCTTTGCCAGTCTTGAATGCCTTTTTTTTTCTTTGTCTGAGACTTATTAAGGAGATTGAAAGATTGCTGGATATTACTGTGTCACAGTGGAAATCTCAGTTAAAGTACCACAGGCCTCTTCTTCTCAGAAAGTAGGTCAACAATTCACCATCTGGTTCATTTGATGACAGTTTAGGGAAACCAGTGTACTGAAATTTCATGTGGTGTTGTGGATTAGGTTGGATCCTCAACTCAATAAAAATGCATATTGTCCTTCTGAGTCCTACTGTGCTTATACTTCATCAATGACTTGTACACTCAAATTTCTTCACACCATCTGCTATCTCATCCCATGTGATGGAAGCGCTTTCCAAAGATGAGATTACGCTCGGCTAAACTAACGCACGCACTGCATGCATGCAACAGCTTTCATAGTTCTCCTGGCTGTTTCCTGAGTATATTGCCCTTGTCTCGCCACCACGGTGTGTGTCTGAAATACACAAAAGCATTCACAGTCACTTATTTGCTGAGTGGACACAAGGCAGCTACTGGCTGGCCCCGACCCCAGGGACAGAGAGTCGGTTAATGTAACTGCCATGTGCTCTCTGCTGGCAGCCACTGAACTCATATGGTCATCTTCACTGGAGACAATGGGAACCGATGGGGAGACAGAGGATGTGAATGATTGAGAGGGAGTGAGAGTGAGGAGAAACAGAGAGAGAGGGAGAGAGAGAGAGAAGAAGAGAGAGAGAGATAGAGAGAGAAAGCGGGATAGAGAAGGAGAGAGAGAGAAGGAGAGAGAGGGAGAGAGAAGCAGAGAGAGAGAGAGAAAGAGGGATAGAGAAGGAGAGAGAGGAAGAGAGAGAGAGAGGGAGAGAGAGAAGGAGAGAGAGAGAGAAAGAGGGATAGAGAAGGAGAGAGAGAGGATGTGAATGATTGAGAGGGAGTGAGAGTGAGGAGAAACAGAAAGAGGGAGGGAGAGAAAGAGAGAGTTGTGGGCCATCTGCCATAGAATGTCCTGCCAAAACGAACACGCAATTTGACCTGTGATGATTGCCACATCTGACACATTGTCTGCATATGGAGGTCTGGCTCAGTGCACAACCTGATCGTGTTTAAATTGGTGCTTCACTTCTTGTGGCTTCCTGAATTTGGCTTTGGGCCTACCGTTGGGAAACGCTATACTGATTAAGTAAACATTTCATAGAACGCAAGATTTAATTGAGCAAGAGTGCATGCTGAAGAGACCAAGACTGTCTGCTGAAGCCGTGAACTGAAGAATGCAGAGAGCTGCAATTACCTCAGAAAGAGCCTTCATGGCTCACTGCGTGGCCGTTCACCTCCAGCGGTGTCAGGGACCAGAGGTGCCTTAAAGAGATTTTTTATCTTCAATAAAATATTTCATCCACCGTGAAACTAGACATTTGGAGAAACTTCGTCTTAACCTTGTCACAAAAATTTTACGCCATGCATTTTTGGGGTCATACAAATGATCTCTTCGACACATTTTTACTAAGCGCCCAGAAACATTAAACTGCCGTGTGTTTAACACTCTTCAGACTCAAATTAAATGCGGGCCACTAATTTTTCCTGTTTTCTTGTCTACTCCGTTGACTTGTAACGCTGTTACACCATCTGAATAAACAGCTGCCACTGAAACGGCCACTCTCACCAGCAAAGAGCAGTCGTCTTAGAATTTCAGGCCGTGGCTGAGGAGAAACAGGCAGCCTCACATTCAAAACAGGGTTACCTAATCCCTCCTTGCTGTCGGTGAGATAAGGTCCCACTATTGACATTACCAATCAAGGTCAAAACACGGAAAATAATGTCATAAGCCACAGCGATTTCCTATTTGGCACGTCAGGCACAGAGTTAAGTCAATGTGTTGTCGGGAGCACCGGTGTAAGGTCATTGTGAAAACATTATTGTTTTTCAATCACCTCTAAGGATTTAATGAACAGCAAACACCCCGTGGTATCGTGCTGCAATAGTGTAAACATTTATTAAGTGATTTGTACATTCTGTTATTTTTGTTCTGCTGAGAGTACAATCAAAACAACTGAGTTACACAAATGCATGCAAATAACAAAGTACAGAATTCTTACAGGTCTTTTGAAAATACTGCACATACAGTAACAAGCATGGTAAGAAACCACTTTGGTGTTTTGTCAACAATACACAAAACCTTTACAGAGGTAATCACATACCATGTTGTGACTCATCCAAATACTTTTCGTCCCCTACTCTACTTTCTTTACTAATCTGACACTTAACACTTAAATGTTTGGCTGATGTAATCCTACAATATCTCAGTGAATTAAAGAGAAATGGATCTCAAACCACTCCTAAAATACAGCAGATAATTATCACACAACGCCACAGTAATCAAAATATTGATAGCAACAACAAAATTAGGGAGAGATCAATAATCTTAAGATCTTTCGTTGAATACATAATCAGATAAACAATACACATTTACTGCAAGATGAGGTTGTCTGTGTGTTGGTCTCCAAAACAGCTTTTGTTCATGCCATAAATAGACAATATTTAATCTTAATTTTATTTCTACTGACAAAATACACGTTTTTCAGAGCAGAGCACTGAGTACAAGACCACAACAGATAAATAAATACCATGTGAAATATATCCCCTTCTCCTTCTTTTGCCAGGAAAACATACCATCGTAGCTTGACGAGACAGGGGGTGAAAGACATTCCAAATAAAAAACAAAATCTTTAAGAATTTAATCTTATTCTCCAAAGCATCTCAGACTTGTTCTTGACATTTTCATATATTCTCTATGCTCAACCAGTATGAGCCAATGCACTTCATCCGCAGACCTTCGATCTGTGTGTTCAAATTGAAATACCTCTGATAAGATTTTTTTTTCATCCAGCAGCAATTTCACAATTGTATATATTAAGAAACCACAAATTATAAGCCAATATAGCAATAGGGAATAGACTACCCTGGCTGTAAGCTAATTATATCAGAGTTTGCTGTGTGCATCTGGATCGCCATTTTGAGGAGTGAGGGTCATAGTATTGGTAAACTGATGACTTGCTGAGGACACGGACCTCTGCGATGAATGCCTGAACTTCCGTCTGAATCCCATTCCTCGCTTTTGCCGATCCCGCACATACTCCTGATAATTTTTTGTCAATAGTGTGTACAGAAACGGGTTGATACAACTATTACTGTAGGCCAAACAGGTCACAATGAAGTTTACATATACCATTGTCCTATGAGAGAGATCTCCATTTCCAAAGTAGTATATACTGAGTAACTGCCACAACCAAAAGGGTAAGAAGCATGCCCAGTAAGTTAGAACAATACTGAAGATCATGTAAAGTACCTTCTGCTTGGGGCAACTGGTCACACCCTCAGAGGTGAGAACCGTAGTCTGTGACACCCAGTAGGTTCTTGCTAATTTCAGGTACAAACAGCCAATGATGAGTCCAGGAGCCAGGATGCAGGTGTTAAACAAAACAGTCAGGTAAACTTTGTAGGCACTAATCTGCCAGGTTGGGTGGCACATTCGTTTCAGAACCCCCTTTTTGTCGACGGTACTTTTCAGGTCTATCATAATCATAGTAGGCATTGCTAACAGGAACGACACTACCCACACCACACAGGTGACCATCCGCCGGTAACTTCTGGATCTCCCGAACGTGTCCAACGGGTTGACGACCGCCAGGTACCTCTCCGTACTCATGATTGTCAGAATAAAGATGCTGGCGTGCATGGTGAGGAAGTCCAGACTGAAAACAATCCGGCATCCAATGTCCCCAAAGTACCAGTCCTTTGCAAAATATGTACAAACTACGAAGGGAATGGTAAAGAGGTATAGAAGATCCGCTAGAGCCAGGTTGACAATGTAGACATACATAGATCCTGTCACTCGGACAGATATGTTCATAACGACCAGGGTATACACATTCCCAACAACGCCGAGCAAACACATACCAGTTAGAACCGTCCCTATTAAAGATGTTATGAAAACATCGTTAAACGATTCAGATTGTTCCGCGTAAGGGACGGGTGGAGATGCATTGACAAAGACATTGAAGGATGAGTTTTCCAGAGTCCATGCATTTGTTGAATGCCGTTCCACTGTGCCCATGTCCATTGTGTTAAGACGACCAAAATGTTTTGGCAAACAATAAGCCTTTTTCCTCAGCGCAAATCAAGTGCCAAAATAGTCCAAAATAACCTTGAATATAAAGTACGAATGAGAACATTACGCACTATTGCAGACATTGAATGGAGGTTTCAATGACCAAACATGAATCTAAAAAAGCACGACAATGCGAAAGAAGTTATGAAAAATAGCCATGTGATAAAGCTGCGTATCTTCTCCAAACGGTTAGTGTCAAACACAGAATCCCCAAAGTCTTCCTTCACTTTTTGAAACGGATCAACGGCGCAAGAAATAATCGAGTTTTGCTAACCGGACAGGGTTTCAAGGTGGAATTTTGCAAAATGATCTCTGCCTCATATGCGTGGAGGTAAAGTCGACTCTGATATCCTTGCAGTTAACTTCGTGGCAACACTGTGGACAGCAGTGCAACAAAAATCCTTTCGCTTGTGCTTGCCGCGCTTAGGTAGCCAAGGTTAAAGCACTCCTCTCAGTTGATCGCTCCGAACAGCTGCAGAAAGACAACGGAGAAGTCCTGCTCACATTGACAGAACACCTGTGAATGTGCGCGCGCGTGTGTGTGTGTGTTTGTGTGTGTGTGTGCGTGCGTGTTCAAACCTAAAATGTCCAAATCTAGGCTATTATGTAGAAATAATGTTAAACGCAATGAACATCATATAAGCTAAACTATTGTATCTCAAACCAATCCCGAAGATAAGGAATAAAAAGAAGTTGTAAGAAACAAAAATGAAACCATGCCTTTCGAATGCGTAAAAAGACATTTCAAAGTATGATGATCACGTTAACAATTCAAGGCCATTTATTTGATCGAAAGGAACATGTAATTACTGCCTTTTAGAGGTCTGTGCTTTGCGTCACCCATCAATAACGATGCAGGTGTCATGCTAAAGTGCTCTCACCCCATGGGTCCTTATGGCACTCTTGATAGGTGAACATTCTAATGCTTTCATCGTCACGTTTATTATGCCTTGTCACACAGATGTTGCAGTCCCCTTTCGTCTTGAAGGATTGACTGCGTGTGTTTTTCTGATTGTGCCCACACAAAACGTCAATATAAAATCCATTACGTTACATTACATCAAATGATTGGAAAGCAAGAAACTGATTTTATGGAAACAGGAGTATGATTTTAAGTAGCACTTCATAAACTAATTCCACTTCAAGAGGGAGGAAAAGCTACAGACCACCAGAGCTGTCAGTTTAAATGAAATGGACAAGACTTTGTTTGAGTTATTCTCTCAAAAAGAAGCATTTGGTGGTAGATTGGAATGATCACCCTGGCCTAATGCGAAAGGCTTATGTGTTTATTGTCTGGCTATGAAAGCAAATCCCTCTCTCCACCTATGTGCGAAGGTTGTCAGCTTCCAGGGTGGCCCAATGTCAGTCACATGACCTAAATGCGAATCAAACAGAGCAGCCACTGGAAAAAATCAATGACAGGCAACATGGGAAAGCAATTTTACCTAGCCCATCCTAGCTTTTTTGTAAACAAGGTCCACACGAAGTGGACACTGCCAAGTGAAAGGAAAGAAGAAGGATACAAATACACATCTTTGTCTATGCTTTTGAGGGTTTGCTCCACAACAGGTGTTCAGTGTTTTCAAAGCCAAGTAGGCTATAGAATATATGAAGATGAATAAGTGAATAAGAATGTAAAGAGTCTCCAAATGTCCTTAGACAACCCTCTGCAACGGAGACAATAACATTGTCAGATTCACTTTTTAAACATTTATCTATTGTAACACTCATTTCAGCATTAATGATATTCTTACGTTCTCATGTCATGTTACATTGTCCGAGTACCCAAACTGTCACCATAAAGATCTATACACAGAGTACATTGGGAGTGATTCCAGCTATCATGCCAAAAACAAACCTGAATGATTTCACAGAGGTATGTCAGGCAGGTTGTTTAGCAGGTTGTTATCCAGGGCTTTTAATAGACACCTGTCCATTAACGCTCATCAGGGCTCTGCCAGTCCTAAGTGCTTCCTCACTTGCCAAATTTGATCTCATTCTGAGAATCCCAGCAGCATACCAACAGTCCCAGCAGATGTGTCTCCATGGAGACCAAATAACGCACACCTGAAGTGCAGAACGCGCACCAAAAGAGCTGCCTTCCCAGTTCCAGTGATGACGTTTTACTGAAAATAGCAGCCGCAGAAGGTCACGCCCGCTGAGAAGTCATCGAGGCTCATGAAATGAGGTATGACATTATTTAATGACTATTTCTGACTGAAATGCAGGGGAGGGGAAATGACAGAGAAGTCAATCAATTGAAAAGCTGCAGTTAGTTTCTTCCACTTATTTGAGCGCCACTGAGAACACGTCGAGACATGATGTATGAGTTGACTCATTCAAGCGAGTTATCTGAAATGAGAGTGACACTCTCTAGCTAGCACACAGTAAGGGACGAAGGATAATCCAGATGTATTATTTCATGTGGTGTTCAAAGGCATTCTGCACTCAGTGCAAGTCCAAAGACCTGTAGGGGTGAGTTTGTCTGTGATGGTATTACTATGAGATAAAAGACACAAGGCCATAAGGGTTATTGTATTTTCCAATTTTGACTATATTAGCATGGAGTCTGAACTCGAGGCAATACAATGGCTAGAAGCCACAACCACTGGCAGAATATATTTCCAGGCATCAAATATCTCCAAGGGTACGGTTAAGGTATCTGGACCTAATCCTTGTTTAAAAATGATACTTGCGCTCAAGTTCTGACTGATTTGTTTACACAGTTATACGGTCTCGTAGGAGTAACAGGAGTCATATTCTGTCTCTGTCTTCATCGATTTCTCCACTGTTGCCGTAATGTCCAAGGCTGTGATTCACATTCACCTTTGATGTCCTTCTTCACATTGGCATGGTGACAAAAGATATATATTTATTTATATACAGCCCCAGGATAACTCTTGAAACGGTCCCCCATTAACCTACATTAACAGACATTCAACGTACATTCAACAGAGAATAACTTCACAAATTGGAATCAATCTGAAAGATGAATTACTTCCAGCATGACCATTTTATGTATTCAAGTCAGGTACAACAATGTCACAGATGCACAGAGAAAGCAGAGTTTTCTGAATATGCTTCAAGGTGACCGTTATTGACCAGTATCTGAACACAGTTTCAGTGTCCACAGTACATTTATGCCATACAAAACCATAATGTTAACTACAAGACTTTCCATGCATCGTAATTCCACGTGCACACATTTCCCATATAACCTATAAACATTATTTTCCCAGACCAATTCATATATATTTTCCAACAGCTCAGCTTGGACGGGGGTTTATTAAGATGGCAATATACTAATGCGGAAATGAAATCCCTGAGTTAATGTTTTAGGAATGCACTGCAGTATACAGGGCTGCTGAAAGGGACTTCACAAGACTACTAAACATATAGCAAAGATGCATCGTGTTCCTGTTTGCAAAACTGCTTGTCTTATTCCAGACTTTGCACACACAAATTTACCATTTACAAGGTTTCAAGTTTCATGTCCTGCTTTTCTTTGGTGCATAGAATAGTAAATCCATTATTATTCAGGTTTATTTCTTTTGTTCTTTCTATTGAGAATTACTAGTATTGTGTGAGATCGGTATGTTATTATCGCACACAGGTGTTTCTATGGAATGATCAACCTAGAATATTTGTCAGTTGAATGGTTCTCTGCCTTCAGAGGAGCTGTCATCGAATCTAAGCTTTTGGACTGACAGAGGCTGTGGGATTGGCTTCAAAACCAGGACATATTTACTGCAGCCCGCCAATTTGGACTGGAATTTGTGTTTACCTAGAAGCACTGCAAAATAAAATCTTTGAAGTCCCTGCACCCTCCATATGATGCCCATTATATTGGTGACACTGTCTAGTCTGTACGGTAGTTCTATAAAGCACTCACCTAAATCCCCATAAATATGACAACTCTATAAGCCCTCTCCAAGGCAACCCAGGAACCACATGTCCATTCTAGAATGCGTGTAGCATCTCCCTTACAATGTGGGAGGACTAACAACAAAGGAAACCTGATAGAAAGGAACGTTTCAAACTTTCCTTTCTTTGAAGATAGTAGAGTGGGATATCGTGGACATAAAAGGAGAGTGTGTAGTAATAAGGAACTGAGGGTGGTTACTTTGTGGCCTTTGTGGTCTGTGTCTCATTAAAATGTCACCAACTAAAGAAGGACCTGGGCTTTAGTTTAATCCACGGTGCATTTCTGCCGGCAGGAGCTGAGCTGGAAAGGCATACGGGTGATGCATGGGTATGCAGGGCCTGTGGTAGGAAGGAGTGCTGTGGTTTTTAAACGAGCCCTCCTCTGGTGACTGTGCTACTTGTATGCGTTATATCACAAAATTAGATCCGTCTTATCTTATCTTTCGGGAGACACACAGAGAATTGTTCGTGCTTTTATTTTTATATATCTCCTCCAGACTCGACTACTGTAACATCTTGTTTTCCTGTTTGAACCACCTAGCAATTGCCCAAGCTTAAATTGTGCAAAACTTCATTGCCTGTTTTCTGATGAGAACCAAATGTATTGCACATTTAGCCTCAATAGGGTCTTCTTTGCGGCAGCTACGAGTGAGTCTAAAAACATTCATGGCCTGGTTTGTGATTACATTAGTGAGCTCTTAAACCTCCTACTCTCCCTCCAGGCCCCTCAGGTCACCCAGGTCTGGTGGATGTTCTTGATGTGACTTGAGAAGTCCATTTCTAGTCAGGGCCTTTAAACTGTTAAGGGGTCTCTCTTACCCTTTTGTATGTTTAGCCAAGGCTTTTAAAATATGAACTGTAAAACGACTTATGTAGAATACTTACAATACTTAGGATACTAAAATACTCTAATACTTCAGGGTTCTTCTTTGGTTTTGTTGTTTTATCATCTCATTCTCATGTATTATTTTCATATTTTATTATTTTCATATACTCCATTTTATAGCGGCCTTTCATTTCTTTTGGACTGCCATCTTAACCATCCAAACCTGGGGTTACATTATCTGATATTTTTTTCATAAATTGTTGTTTGCATACTACTTAAACAATACCAACTAAATAGATTAATGAATTTCCAATATTTTAATTATATGAAGAGAAAGCATCAGTAATACCTGACCAGCTGTCTATTTAATTCATAATGTAAAAAAATAATCTTTGAGAAATGTATAGAACATGAAGATAGATCTAGCTGAAGGAAATGGCTTACGGTGTCATTACTATTTAAGTCCTGGTATTACATCTTTTTAAAAACAAAAAGGATTTGTTTTGATTAGAAATCTCAAAGGTTACTGTAGGATAAATAACAAGACATTTCCTAGCTCTTATGGCCAGCAAAGGTCAGATAACAATAGAGCGGAACAAATTAATAATTCAAACAGCTATTTTCAAGCTTTCCAGTTGTTCAGGTGCACCAAGAATTTATGAAAGGTGACACAGAACTCAAGCTCCATGCGTGGGTAGGCACACAAAATGATTTGGATCTTTGGGAGTCACAGATGCCATCTAATTACGTACGGTATGCTCTTCCATTCAGGAATATCTATTGATAGTATCAACTGAAATTCGAGAAAAAATCATTACTTTCCAATATCACTATACACCTACATGACAATTTGTAAAGCCTCGACTATCCGGGGAGATAAACACCAGACTAAAAGCAAGTGGATCTGTACTTTCAAGTAAGCCCATTGCTGAGCACAATGGTCTTTATGAGTTATTGCTGAAGTAAGTCTGCAGAGTGAAGTTATCTGTTGAACTGCAGCCAGACTTATTACTTTAAAGTTAATGAGGAGTACTGTTCTCATATTTATACTGGAAACTTTGAAACTCTGAAGCAAATTCTGAAGTTCGTTCAGACCTTGAGCTGAAACAATTTAATTATAGCCTCTTGAATGAGTCAATTAGTTGCCCATACAATCCAGCGCTATATCGTTGAGTAACATCGCCAACTTAAAGAATCATAATTAGGAAACATGAGGCGTAGTCCCTCAACCTTAAACTGAGGTTAGTTTTTCTACTCCTCCTCACTCTCTCTCTCTCTCTCGCTCTCTCTCCCTATCTCCCTATCTCTGTCTGTGTGTGCACTGGATTGCATTATCTTTGTACAGTCACTGTAATGTCAGTGACTAGTCTTCAGATTCAGTTTTAATGGCCTCAGCCTCAGTCTTTCATGCTGGTTGAATAATTAAAAACAACCATTTTGAAGATTGAAGGCTGACGGTGCTGAAGTAGCAGCAAGCCCTTGAGTATTTCTTCTTCACACGCCTCATCAGTAATTTGTCACCTCTGAGCTGTCAATGTCAAAAAAACAAACAAGGGTTTCTAGCACATTTTTGGATGCTTTTTCAGCATAAAACATTGTCCTGCAAAGACTACGGGAACTGTATCTTGCAAAGGGATTGGTGCCATTACACATCCCTCTATTTTAGTCATTGTCTCACCCCGAAGTTGAATTTTCCAGTTCCCATTGAAAACCCATTTCCATTAATGTAATTACCTGATCCAAAGATGACAGCTCCCAGAAGAAAAGGAGTGGAAGAATGTATGAAGTCTGTGTTAAAACCAAGCACCTTTAATAAACCAAAGAGTGAAATCCACTGAACATTAACAAGTGGAAAGATTTTTTTTATTTTTTAAATAACAGATATTTTAATATCTTTTTTTAAGGATGTCAAGTTCCAACACAAATGAAGACTTCTGGCTCTGTCTGGCAATAACAATAAATTCTTGGCATTTACACAGATTTGAAAACAAACATAAGCATTTACCACGGGAATGACACTCTGGAGAGGAAATACCTTTCCTATAGATTATTTGTGCTGTGTGCAATGCTCTCCGTACAGCCAAAAATAATCTCAAGATGATTAATTTAAAACTTAAATTTTGACCTGACGGCAAAAGTCCCCTGTGTGGTCTGCTGTTGCAGAGTAGCCTATTTTCTTCCCTTATCACAGCACATCGCTGCACAAAGAATATTTTTCAAGCTTGAACACAGCTACTGTGGCACAATATTAGACAGACCTTCAGGCTGAGGACATCTGGCTGTTTTTAATTTCAGCTGAAGACCTAAAGGACTAGTCATTTTTTAATGGACAAACTCTCCAACCCTGAGTAGGGTTATACTTGGCTAAATGTCTGCCTGTTATGTAAGGTGTGTTTATTATGTAGCTGTGGCTCCTGTCATGCTTCCACTATAACTCACTTAGGGAGTCTTACTGTTGCTTCTGAAGCTCTTCTTAGTTGTTATAGTGAAATATATTTCATGAAGAGATACTTTTTAGCTCTCCAGATAGTTTTATCTTATCACTGACTCCATGAGAAGGTCTAAAATATGCTCAGTTTTTGGACCTCGTCTCATACCGACATGCACTTCAGCAGAACGTGTCTTCACGTAGCTCAAAACAGGTGCAGAACATCTTAAGAACCATTTCCAATTCAAAAGCCATATATTCAGTTGATGAATGACACAAAAGAACACTGAATCAAGAATTTTTGAAAAGCAGAATGACAAATGTCCAATAAAAATGCCTCGACGGAATTTCAGCTCCTGTCACTATTTTTCCATAGCCTTCATCAAATGTATTCCCAAGACTACTTGTAAGAGGTGCTTCTATAAAGTTCCTGTATAAAAGTCAAACAGTGTGGCCAATAAACCTGTCTTCATTCTCAGCATTTGTTTGGCTAACTTGTCTTTCAATTTATGCCTATTTGCTGTATAAAACGGCTTCGCTATTTCATGGTCTGGAAAGAAATGTTTCACTTTCATTACTTGTTATGCAATGCATGTTGGCTGAAAAGACACAGTGTTCTCCCCTCTTCTGTAATCAAATAAGTACTTCAAAAGAGCATTAAAGTCCATCAGAGGATATTGCCCTATCCTAAAAAAAACAAAGGAGAGATTGTATAAAGTTGTAAACTGTAAACAGGCTTTGCATACTTAAAAAGTCCTATTAGTGTACCAGTGCATCCAACCTTCAGATGCATCTCAGCTAGGTTCTTTAAACTGGAATTTAATATCTGGAAAAAGTACATTTTGAAGTGAAGCACTTTATAAAATTATAATCACCATCATGTGTGTAAAGTTAATAAAAATGCATTCACACTTTTCTTTTAAATAAGAGTCTCACTCCACATCCCATATAGCTCATGTAGTATTTGTTCTGCTGCAGATAAAAACATTTAACACACACACACAAATCAAAGTTGGTATTAATAATGTAACACCACCACCGCCCACCCCACCCCACCACCCCTCACCCCCATTGTTCACCCATGACAGAGCAGTCATTTTCACTTCTAATCATACAACCAAACTAGCTCCAATCTCCGAGACAGAAAGACACATTTACACATGACATATGGACATAACATTACTCACCTTGTCTGCATAGGGAATCACACTAGGTGGCAGCTAAGTACAGTACTGAGCATCAGAAATAATAATAAAAAAAAATGTAAACTAAATCACCTATCTCTCACATCACCTCATTCCTCTTTAAATCAATAATGAAGGAGCCTAAAAGATTATATCCAGACGAAGATATATTTCTTAGTTTAACACAAAAAAATGATGAAGGGGCGATGACTTTGTCAAACAAAACCAAATGGAAATACATTATACAGTTGTCCAATCCAAACAAATGTAATGATGTCAAGGCTTAAGAAGCGTCTTAAATTGCTTGCCAGAACAAGCAATTATCATCTGAAAGAATTCATGATCTGGAGGAAGATAAACATAGTTTGTAAAAGCGCAATCTCCTTTAACTGCTCATGAAATACAGTCACTACAGTGATTATAAAACAGCTTACAAACAGCTAAGTGAACAGGCTTGTACTAAAGAGAAACAATGGTGAGAAAATGGATGATTTAGTATCATTTAGTATCATTTTAAAATCTTTATTTGTAGTATTCATATCCATCAGTTAGTAGGCTTTTCTGGTCTGGAAAGATCCACTATAAACCTGAAACCTTAATTTAGTGCAAAACTATTTGATGAAAAGACCAATAACTACTCTGCTGGTCTCACTCCTCAATAGCATACAGTAAACAATAAAACAGCCCAACCCAACTCAGTATGACACACAAGCAAACATAGTTGAAGTTAAAGAGGGAAGATTTGTCAGGGGTCGACATTTATATAATGAAATGCCTGAACCATTTTCTCTATTATCTAAGTGCATGATACATCATAGTCTCCCGTCATTGCATCGCCTGATAATTAGAAGACATTTGATAAGTCCATTTGGCTTTTTTCCATCTCTAAAACATTTCCACTTGGAACATTTCAGTCACTAACATTATTTTTTGTAGGCAGTGCTGTCCACTTTCGCCACTTCTATTCGCGCTGTTAATGGGGCCTTCACATGTCCTTATAAGACTAAATACAGACCACCAGATGTTAGGATAACCACCTCTAACACAGACAATTCCGTGTGCACAATGCAGCCTGTTTATCATACAACACCTCCGGCCATATTTCCAGCTACAGCAACAGGAGAAAACCTGAGATACCATCAGAGAATTCCTTTTAATGGGATACAGGCTTAGGAATTTCCCTTCATAACAGACTTCTTAATTATGATGGTATTATGTTATCAAGATCCGATAAGACCTGTTCACTGCAAGAACTCTCTCATATCTCAAACATATCAGTTTACAAAATAAATGTCCTATTCACAGTCCCTTCTTTGTTTCCCATACCAGTTCCCTCAACAAAATCATCAATAAACAAAACACTAGTTTTGATCATGTAAACACAAACTCGTGTACCCTGATTAGAGCATGTCTCTTTAAAGGTGTTGTCCGTGATTCTGGCAAAAGGTTGTTGATATCTGAGCTCAGCAGGCAATCAAATTACACCCCTCCCTTCCGTGCTCCTGAAGCAATGTGTTGATTGGCTGGAATTGTTTATGGCTCAGTCCGAGACAGTATGTTTTGGAACACCTGCGTTTTTTGAGCACACACACAGAACGGAGAGCTAGAGAAGACTGCAGGGAGCGATCGACTGAATTTGACAAAAGGTGCATTGGATTAATCACAGACTGCTCACTGGCCAAGGTTATCAGCATCAGTATGGGACTGATTGCCAGATGCATAACTCTCAATATCACTCCAAAAAAAAAAAGAATTTAGAATTGAACCTTAAATCTCTTCCCACTATCTGCTCTGCTTGCTGCATCCTGATAGCACAGCTGAAGGAGCGTTTTCCCAAGATCTCAGAATAGGGGGGGCCCACAAGAGATGAAACGTGGTTAGTGGCCCCACTAAGATCCCTCACATCCGTTGCTCCACAACATCAACAGTGGAGAAGTTCTATTCGAGTTCATATTTCCATGCCTACCCTCCTGTCGCTGTACTTGAGATGAAAGACAACAGTTTGTCCGTGGATAACACACCATCACAGCCTTTAATCAAATCTACTTAATATCAATTTAGTTGACACCCGTTGCTGTCAAAATGTAAGAGATTAAAAAGAGGTGAATGATGGACCAAAAGGTTTAACCACCATGCCTGTGGATCTACAATCTGACTGGACTTGTCAGTGAGTCCACCAATCATGCACTACCACAAATTGTATTGATTTAGTCAGTGAAAGAAACAGCCCACACTTCCAGCACCATGTCTAGATGCCCTTGAAGAGCAACTCATCAACTGAATTGACAAAAAATGTTTGTATAAACTATAACATTAAAACAGGTGGTCTGGACTATGAGTCAGCAACCTTTCAAATGTTTAAATAACAATTAACACTTAAAAGCAGTTTGAGCCACTCAACACACTGATGGAAAGGGTTGCAAATCACCCCACATCTGCATCCAATAAGGACAGGATTCTGTAACAACTCATGATAGCTAAAGCAATCTGATTTATCATGCCCTCCACAGTTTGTTTACAACATTGCGCAATTTATATCCCTTTTCCTAAATGTTTCATGTCTCTCTTAAAGATTTTGCTGATGCATGGGATGGGAGGTGTGTGATATTATGGATACGGGAATGTTTGGCTGTGGAGCTCTGTGGAATGTCCTTGCTGTTCTTCCCATGGCGTGTGAATGACTGAAATAAAATAACAAATAAAAAGGCAGTCCTGATAAAGAGTTCAGGTCACAATTCTCCCGTCGAGCTCCGCCGAGTTCCAGACACCCTTTAGCGTGTGCGCCCGGCCTGTTAGAGGATCGAGCAATGAGGATCCTGCCGGAGGGGATTGAGTTATCGGAAAGTATGATACAGACCCGACCAGAAGGACTTTGGCCTTATCACACCCGTCAGCATTAATTTGGATCTTCGGAATGAAACTACCTCGAAATGTAATGACTACACAGACCTCAACCATCTAATTTTCATTAAGCCGGTGAGGACGAAAGGGAGAGCTCATAGTCTCCACCAAGCCCTTAAGCCAAACCAAAGGTCTGGCGGCGCTCTCCGCCCCAGAGAATGCCAGAGCTAATTAATGCAGACTCGTGTCAGGGTGTTCGACCCGTCAGGAAGCACGTCGAATCAGGGGGGTTCCAGGCGCAAATCTCACAGGAATACGGGAGGAATACGAAACGGAGGGATGATCATCCTTTTCTTACTGCAGTAGCGGTTTCAATCTGAATGCCATTGCAGTATTCTGGATGTGGGTTCAGTTTCTTCAAAGTGCACACACGCTTGAACCCCCCGGCCAACTCCTCTGCTATCCTATTCCATCCCTTGGGAAGAGTCCAGGGGTTCATTACGTCAAAAAGCTAAAGTTTTCAAAAGACTTTCTGAATCCAGCCTGTCAATACCTTTGAGGGAGCCGCGCAGACAGACAGCTCTGGCACGAGTGCTTTTCCTGGCCATGACTCAGTTAGTGTATAGCAAGAGATCCACATTTAATAAGTGTACCAAACTGTTCCAAGGTCTTCGCGGGATTTTGTGTGGAAACTTCGTATTTAACAGCTTTATGCGTTTTCATTACACACATATTAAATCTCTGTATAATTACAAAAATGCATGACCACCAGAGCTTCCATAGCTATACAGTCCATGCATGCACTATACTTTTTGAACTACACAGCACATTTGTAGAGCTGTGTTAAGGCCTGCGCATGTGAATGACGGTGGTCCTACCCTACTGACTTACTGGTTTGGACCGATCGTTATTCAAAACAGAGGGCGAAGCAGGCTAATCTGGATGCATCTGTTTGAAGGCAGTAAGAGTTTTAGCCTAAATAGCCAACCTGAAAAATGATGATAAAATCAACATGAGCAAACAACTGTATTTTCCATAACATTCTCCCTCCTGCTCTGGAACCCTTTGCCGTGAAATATCGTTTCCAGAGCACATCCCACCACAGCGTACCTTTTGAAGATTGTGGGAATATGTGGGTTATATGAACTAATTCAAAATGTCATTTGAGCTTCATTTTTTCCTCTTGTGCAATGCCAAATTCTTTTGCACACGTGTTGGCTTGCTTAAAAAGGCGAGACGTTACTGTATAAGGTCTCGAATTGTAGGAGCTAATACAATGAAATTATATTGTACAAAATATATATTTAAAAAAAAAAATTGCTACTTGCTGAGTCTACTGCTTCATTGTAGGCAACTTACAGAATACATTCATACAAGGGATTGATGAAAGAGGCACCAACAGCAAAAATTGTAAATATTTTCAATTTAGTTTTCTTTAATATAATCTTATTTACATTTAATGTTTTTTTCAGAAATGTTTAGTACATAGTAAGTTACATTGCTCTTGCATTCAATAAACAAATAACCTAATAATTGTACACACTGTAATGAGTATGGTCACATGACTGGGTGAGGGCTTCCTCAGAGGAAATGGAGTTGTGATCAGCAAGCCAAGTCCATGTTCACTCTACACTCACCATCACCCTTGCTTTAACAACACCTGTTTTTATTTTATCATTTTTTTTATTTAGTCTGGTTTTAAGGTTCAAAGACTGGACATCTAAAAGTTGTAAATTTAAGGGATGAAATCTTCAAAAGAAACAGACAGTAAAAAGACAGAGACCATTTCCCAATCCTTATAATTCATATACCTGACCTGAAAATAACTGATCAATCTCATAGAGTTAAAGTAAAATAAAAAAACACAGGTTAAGAAAGAACCAGTAATATAATTGTGTCGGTGTTGCTTTTATTGCATTTATCATAAACATGAGAAAGACCTCCGGGGTCCAGTCTAAATCACTGCTCCAGATTCAGGTCTTGGGGGCCAAGGTCTTCTAACCCTACGGACCTCACTATAACTCAGCAGCAGCGTTTTAAATACTTTTTGATTCATACATAAAAAAAAAAACAATGTAGATTAGTGTACAGCTTTCACAAGTAATCAGCCTTTTCTGAAAGGTAGGGAATATTGATAATAGCAGCAAGGACATTACATAGTAATAAATAATTAGTTGAAAAAAGAAAAAAAGGTCAAGTGGTTGCGTTGTTGCAGAACACTTAAAACTATTAAAGTTGGCTCATTCTTTTTTCTTCTTCTGTCACTCAAATTTATGGAGTACAACCTGGTGCCATGCACGACAAGCACTACATGATGACATTTTAGACCTTTCTTTACAACGTGAGCAGAAACTAAGATAAATTCCTGTTTGCAGAAAGGAATATAAAAGGAAAAACTGTATGTGCCGGTGAAAGTGCTACAGGCAAGCTTATGTTACTTCTGACAGTGGTTTAAGATGCAGTTATGGAAAGTATATGTTCATTCACCACGCAGTGGATCCGTGATCTTCACAGATACACATAAATAAAAAAAAAAACCTATTCAATTGAGTACACTTTTCTGTGAACCAGATTTCACAACAGTAAATGCTTGACAACCATGGCAGTAACATGAACGTCGTAGGAATTCGCTCCAGAAATCAATGAAAATAAAATGTGTTTTTCAACTGACATTAATGACACTTAAAGATGACGCGTGTTTCCATTCCCTCCAATGCCATGACAATAGAACTCAGGACCATTTGAGCCTGTTAAGAGGTTGGTGATGTTAACGGACATCATACAAAGCAGTGATCTAAACGGCAGATAGTTGCGCACCACAACAGACATCTTCTGTGATTAAGTAGAGTTAAACATGAAAAAAAATTAAAAAAAGAGTATCGCTTAACGGACTTGGAGCATTCATTGCTCTGTGTAAAAGAAATACTGAAGTTCTTTCTCAGAGATGGTGAGATAAATCAGGAAGTGACAGACTCTCTGTAGAGTAATGCTGCCAACTGTCTTCCTATTCTTCCTGATTTCACCCGACTGGCACCTCTTCTTGCAATGATGTGCTTCACCTGGTAGGCAATGTTCACTGGAGCAGGAACTGTCAAATCAACCGGTCCCGAAGAAAGCGAGACCCACTATTAGGGGCTTTTAAGTCATCAATCATTTTAAGGGGAAAAAAAATCCTGTAACAAGCCATAAAGGTAGAATGACTGATAATAAAAAAAAATACAGTATTGTAGATGGATAACACAAAAATGCCATCCTGTTGCCAACAGGATACACAAGGAGGACTCAAAAACAAACAAACAAACAAACAAACAAAAAGCTGGCCTTGGCCTCCTCCTTCAAGACATAACTGCAATAGGTAGATTTGTTTGGTTGTCCAAGGCTGTGGTGTTAAAACACTTACCCTAATGCTGACTAAAACTTGACCTCTACTTCATGTGGACCAAAGGGGTCAGCGAGCATCTGGTTATGGCAGCTAAAAGCAGCACAAGTTCGCCAACCGATTTACAATCAAAATCAGACTACCAAACCCACCGCTTCAGTGACAAAGACATCAAAAGCTTTTCATCTGTTTTTTTTTTCTTTTCCTTTTCTAAACAAAGAAAAACAAAATAAAAGAACATGGATCGGATTTTGTTGTTCTTTTCTGTGTGGTGTGAGACATGTTATGTTAAATGTGGGAAGGAAAAAAAATAAACTCCCAAAAATCACACAACAAAATAAATACTCCTAAAACGGGGCCCCAGAGGGGCTGTTGAGTTCCGCGCCCCTTGGTAGTGGCTTCCTCCCTAGTAGGCCATAGGTGGCGCTGTCTGACCAGTGGCTTCCTCACCCGGGCTGGGGGTGGGGGGGGGGGGGGGGGGGCTATCACCAGTCTTGTCCGCCATAGGGGCGGAGATGGGGTGGGGTGGCGTGTAGGGAGAAGGGAGTTTTGGGTGCTTAAAGGAGGCGGCTGTTAAGTAGGTTAGTCACCGCTGGTCACTGTGCAGAGAGGTGGGGGTAGGGTTGTGGGGGTGGGGTGGGGTTCACTCCACAGCAAAACCACAGGTCTCTTCTATTGCAGTCAGGAGCTTCTCATAGAGCTTCTCATATGACTCATAAGGCGGGATGTCGATGCGGTTGAAGCTGTGGGAGTGAAAGTAAAAAACGATGAAATGTAGACAGAGCGCCACAACCACCTTGACAAAAACTCATAGTGGTTGCCACATATATGAAGTATCACAATGGCGAGTGTATCTTATGACACTCCCAATCAGTCAAGGCATGCAAAGGCATACTGTTTTTTGTTTCGTTTTAAATCAACGCTTGTTTTTCCACAGAACTACATGCTCCATCACTAATAGTCGGCTGAATTTGCCCCAGCATAGCGCCTTAAATTATAATTAGAGATGATAGCTATGAGGGTAAGCTGAAGGTGAAGACATTACATATGATAACATACTGCTGGATGTTCTCTTACCATGTATGGGCTTTAGGCAAGTTGTCTGTATTGGCATCAATCAAGTGGATAGTGAAAAGTCTTGGGCCTGCAGAACCTGTAGAGCCTTACCAGAATACATTCTAGTCAACACTGTTCCCCCGCACTTGACAAAACATATCACATACGGGAGCAATTAACTTCGAATGAACTTTTAACAACTAACAACACGAGAGACTATGGGGTTTACGTTTTAGACACGATGTGCAGATAGTGTTGGAACAGTCAACAGCTAATTAAAAACAAGGCTGTTAAATAATAGGGGAGTGACCTTACTGTTTCAAATTTGTGTGATCGCAGTGCTTTCACTGTACAGTAAGATTTGGGTAGAAGTGTCAAATATTGTGAGCCTTCCCAATTATGGCCATTCAAGTCTTACACATATGTGGAGGATGTTATGATAATGATACTGTTCCATCACCATACTCATCACTATATGCTTCATATATATGAAGTACGCCTGCTTGAACCCCCTTTAAAGACACAGTGTTAATATGCAGAGGACCACTTGCTTAAAAACAATGCAGAAGAGAGGAGGAGCATTTGGGCGAGGGGAGCTGAAGCTCCTCTTTAAGGCCGAAGAAGGCACTAAAAGCTCTTACTCCTGGGGGATTCTGGGAAGAGGACTGATGTTCTCTTCAATTACATTTCTGTGATCCCACAAGGTTATAAATAGTCTGTTTGTGCCTGATTTTTTTTTTTAAGTGTGTCTGTATTTGTCTGAGTCTGATTGGGCCTGTTTTTGAAGGCGACCCCTGACCCCCTCCAGGCTTCCTCTGAGCATAATCAATTACACAGAGCACTAGGAGCACAGCAGAGACTGGACAGCTTGGTTATTTGGGCTCCAGTGAGAGAAAAGAGTGTTTGTGTTTCTTCACTCTGCTCAGGCATGAGCCAGCAGCCAGGCCTCGAGGAAAATAAGAGTGAGTGTGTGTCTGTCTGTCTGTCTGTCTGTCTGTCTGTCTGTCTGTCTGTCTGTCTGTCTGTCTGTCTGTCTGTCTGTCTGTCTGTCTGTCTGTCTGTCTGTCTGTCTGTCTGTCTGTCTGTCTGTCTGTCTGTCTGTCTGTCTGTCTGTCTGTCTGTCTGTCCACACGTTGCACATTAGTACCATATTGTCATTTGTGCGTTAGCAAACTTTAAGGTCTCAGAATCTGCCTGTATGAGAGATTTTAAAGCTGCCTGTGACTGTCTGCGGGCTCATGGTGTGTGTGTGTGTGTGTGAAGAGGTGCACTCAGCACGCACACACGCACAAAGTAAAAGGAAGCTTGTTTATGTGTGTATTTGTTTTTGGTGCCATCTTGGCCCATGTATTAGCCACCTTGCAGTGCTTTGAAGCCTTGCAGCGGAACACGCGTGGAGCCGGTGACAAACTGGAGGAGTCTGCCCCTCCGCTCCTCGTCGAAGGACTCCACCGCCTGCCAGAACCACTTGACGATGTTGCTGTCGGCGACGCAGTGCTTCAGCCGCGTGTTCGCCTTCCAGTCGCTAAGGTCGATCTTCCCCAGACCACCGATGATCAGCTGCAACACACACACACACACGCACACGCACACGCACATTTCAGGCTAAAGAATGAGGCATCGGAGTTCCAGATGAGTAACACTTTACTATACCGCCGGGAGAAATTTCCTTGCAGACAGATAGACAACCTTAATAGCAAAGGAGCTATAAACAAGAGAATAATATAATGAAATGAAATGATGCAGCATAAAAAGAGCTATATAATGCACAGATAAGTTATTAGAGAACTAAACTAAAAGGCTATTTTATCAAATTAAATCAATATGGGCCGTATTCTCAGTTTTGAGCGCCAGTCCTTTTTTGCATGCAGTTCAGTTCCGTGTATTATCCCCTACGCGCTTCAATCATGCCCTCAGCGCTTAACTTCAGAATGAAGGCGGGCTCATGAAAAAGGTCTGATTTATTTCAAATAGAGGAAAACTGTTACACCCATGTCTAATTTTGGCAGTCGGGGAAACGCTGAATGTGGACCTTCGCATTAATCTTGTGAATGTCATTAAAATGCAGGGAAAACAAACCAGAATTTAACTTTGAAAATGAATGCAAGGGGAGAACAGCATTACAAATAGCCTCAAATGAAAGCATTTGTTTCTATGAATAACATTAATCCTATCAGGTAAATCACACATTTGCAAGGTCTATTTAGAAAGACGTGTTCTATAATTATTTTGATGAGGACTGGCAGAGACTGTGGATGATTACTGTGGCTTGAAAGTTGAAAGTCGTTTGCCCAGGTGTCTGCACACGTGTAATGGATGATGGCTTCACGGTTGAGATAAAAAAATTAATTAAAAAAGAATTCCCTAGATGCACTGTGCGTCGGTAAGCTCCATTACATCTAAACAAGGAATAGCGGCTGACTTCCTTCTTGGCGAGAATTGTCCGCCTTAAACTGATATTGCTGAGTTTGACTCTATTTCAACTAATTCACCAGGTTTGTTCACCACAGCATGTGATTAACAATGTACTATAAACCACATCTAGGCCTAATATAGTTTCCTTATATTGCATTGTCAATAGAAATAATGTAATGTCATTTCAGTAGATACTTACATTTTACATTTATAATAATGTAAAAAATATGCCTACTGCGGACATAAAAGGTGATATGGTGTTTGGCCTTGTAGGGGTGCTTGGCTTACTACAGCCCTGAGAGGCATGCTGTTGAAAAGCACACAAGCCAAGGGCAGAATATGCATTCAACGCTTCATGCATAATAAATAATAATAAAAGATTGTGGGGCTTCTCTGCCCGAAACACTTCACTGTCACCACGGTGCGTAAATTATACACTTAAGTCAGGGGGAGAATACGCGCAGGCCAACAGCGTGTACTTTTTTATTTTTTATTTAAGCCCATTGTTTTGTTCTAAAGCGCATGAGAGAATTGAGCTCTATATGCATAAACGTTGAAGTTGAATAATAGGAAATAAGCAGTAATCAATTTGGCCTTAAAGCATTTAATATAAGCTAAGCTAAGGTTTTCCATTCAGGCAGAAGAGTGTCATGAATGATTATAAAGACCAGTGATGATGGGATGTTATTTATACTTTTAACACCTGCACTGAAACGCTAAATTAAGATGTAGCAACACTATGAAGCTGCACTTCAACCTGAGACCGCAATACTGGCATGTCCTTCCATCGACCACTTAATGGGATTTACGAGTAGCGTCCAACATATTTGAAGTCAGAATAAGAGCCATTAGTCATAAGTCTAAGAGCACAAGCTAGATTCCAGACAGAACGGATACAGTGTGTTTATGCTCCGGCTTCAGGCAAGCCTTACCTCCAGCTCCTTGTGGTCGAATGGCTTGAGTAGATGCTGAGGGATGAGCTCATTGAACCCTTTCTGCAAAGCCAGGAACTGGGCCTCAATGCCCCTCATGAACCGCCAGTTTACATAGAGCCTGTCAGAGACAAGGACCACCGTCAGACCACCCACAAGACAAACATGCACACACGCGCACACACACACACACAGTCACACATTCACAACGAGCTGCAGATAAGCTGGCTTTCACTTCCAATGATAAATGGACCTCCCTCCCAGTTCTGGCTGAGAAGTTTCCACCTGTGCGGCGGTCCCCTTCACCATGACCCCTGTCTACCCTCTCTTCCCCAGAGCGCCCTCTGCTCTCGTGCTGACGCAGCCAGTCAGGGCCTGTACCACTCTCATGGGGGGAAAAAAACAAACATGCACGGCCTTTTACCTCAGCTCTGCTTAAAAGATCCCTGTACGTTAGGGCCTCTCTCAATCACTCTGGCAGTGGAAAAACAGAAGGGCACACCAGAGAAAGCACGCGGCAAACGCCCGTGCAAGTGGTCTGGTGCCCTCTACTGGCCAGCATCCACATTAAGCCCTTGCTGGGGTTGTAATGTTTAAACTCTTGCTGGGGCTGTAATGTTTATATGTAGGCAGCTGCTTTCATTCAGGCTGACATATATCTAAAGTCAGGGGCATTGACTTGAGATTAGCAGATGTGCCAGACAAATGAAACAATTAAGCAATCAAACATAGGACTTCAGTTAAGCCCTTTCATCCTGTCACTATGTGGAAGCCTCATATCTGATTATTATATCTGTGTGCCCTAGAAATTGAAAACTAACAATTTAGCTTTAGGCTTTACTCTAGTCAAGGTTCAACTTGGCGAGCAGAGCATGTGACCGATCCCTGTGTCCCCCATATCCCACACTTCAAGTTCCACGTGCTAAGCATCGTACCGCACGTATTCTTTCTTGCTGTCCTCGGTGACAGGGATGTTCCTGCCGTTGGGCTTGAGTTCGTGCTGGAGGAACTTGCCAAAGGCGTTGTGCTCTACGCAGAATGTGTGGTCCAGAACCGACGTGATGTCATTCTCCCTGCAAATCAGGACAAAAACCAACATGATGAGACTCATTGATTGACAGATACTAGGTGTGTGAGTGGCTGCATGAGTATGGGGACAGGGAAATAAAGACAAGTGGGTGAAAGTGAGTGACATCTGTGTGACAGGACATGGCGGGAGCCTCTAGATATGTGAGCTTGACAGCAAATGACAGACCGAGTAAGTGCAACTACTAACAAGTCAATGACATGAGTGAGACAATGACAATGGATGGACATTGAGAATGTAAGCGAGTAAGCAAGTGTGGGAGTGGATAATTGTGTGTCCGTGTGTGTGTCCGTGTGTGTGTGTGTCCGTGTGTGTGTGTGTCCGTGTGTGTGTGTGTCCGTGTGTCCGTGTGTGTGTGTGTCCGTGTGTCCGTGTGTGTGTCCGTGTGTGTCCGTGTGTGTGTGTGTCCGTGTGTGTGTGTGTGTGTGTCCGTGTGTCCGTGTGTGTGTGTGTGTGTGTCCGTGTGTCCGTGTGTCCGTGTGTGTGTCCGTGTGCGGTTCAGTGTGCCTGTCTATGAGAATGAATGCTGGAGTGAGGAAGCAAGTGTGCAAAGCCAGAGGGCGCTGGTGGGCGCATCACTCACAGGATCCAGACGAGGCTCTTGTGCAGCTCGGGGTCCACCAGGTCCAGGTCGCCTAGCTGAATGGGCTTCCCCAGCAGCTGCTTGTAGAAGGGCAGCGTGAAGCCGCCGTTTATGTAGTGACCGTGGAACACGGCCAGGCCCATGATCCGCCCCACAAAATGGAAGTAAGACAAGTGGTCCTGGGAGAGGAGGAGAAAAGAGAGGATGATGAGAGTACGATAGGGAGATGAGACAGAGAGAGTACAAGAGTGCTAGAGAACAAAAATGGTTAAAAAGCACAAGACAACAAAGCACAAGAAAGCCAGTCAAGCTTATCGATAAAGTTCGAAGGTCAGTACAGTGACAGCAGGAAAGCCTGAGCTACTGAGTGGGAGACCATAACAGCAGGAGAGAGGAGAAAGCAAGGATGAGGAGAGAAAAGCAAGTGACAGCATGAGCACATCAGAGAAAGAAAGGAAGGGGAAAGGAAGAAGCACCGGAGAGAGAAAGCGAGCAACATAACGAGAGGGCAAGTGGCAGGAGAGGTCTCGGCGATGCGCCTCCGGGGTACAAATGAGGAGACAGGCGCTCCATCTCTAAGCCCCCCCCCGCCAGGGGCATTAGTGCCAGATGGGGTGATCTGCCGAGCCGAACAATTTAAACCAGCTGCACTCACGGGGTTGATGGACGAGTCGGGATTGATCTGCAGGGTGTAGATGTTGTCTGTCGAATACTGAAACAGCCCGTAGTACGGATTTAGCATTTCGTGGCAAAGGAGGTACAGCCATTCCCTGAGAGACAGAGAAACCAAGATACGGGGGAGGGAGAGAGATAAGGAAAGATAGGGAGAGAGAGAGAGAGATGGCAGAGTGGGAGGGGGGGGGGCAAGGGAGACAGACATGTGTGAGGAATTTTTATGTCAGCGAATAGTTAACACTCTCTCACACACACACACACACGCACACATACACACACACAGGGAAGTGGAGAAAGGAGGCAAGAACTGGAGTTATGATGAAATGCCTAATACTGCAGGCCAGAGTTGACGGAGCAAAAACAATGTTTTGCCCAGTGCACCAGTGGTTTCATCAGATTAGCCAGTCTTAGTCTGCTCACAAGCGCGCGCACAAACAATCCTTTCACTGTCCTTTCCACCTACACATTCTGAGTGACTTAAAGAAAATAAACACTATGAAAATAAGCATTTGATAGAATAACTGCATATTTTTTGTGTGCATATGAGTGCATGAAATATATTGCACACATGTTTTGCTCATGTGAATCTGCTAACAATTCATCATCTGCATTTGGTCTCATTTTGCTTTCAGCTCCAGTTGGAGT